>NC_041381.1:691445156-691450538 GCF_002162155.2 Triticum dicoccoides
GAATGTCTCACAGCCAACACCATTAACTATTCACACATATACACATGTATATACATATACAATTTCTACTACATGTTGCCTTGGTGCCTTCGGAGCATGATGACAAATGGTTCATTGGGGCGGTAGCGAGTAATAGTATTCTCCTTTCGGATCTATGACCTGGTCGAGCAAAAATCCGGTTATTTCCTCTTGAAGTGCTTGTATGTGGTCCGATGGTAGGAGCTTATCCCGCACCGATCTAAACTGTTAAGAAGGAGATCAATATGCATGTGTGTTAGTTGTGTGACTAGATATCGATAATGGTGTGAATAGTGTTCTGACAAAAACGTACCCAGTCCTGTCTATCAGATCTGCTCCTTTCGCACGTCATCATGCGAATGTTCTCGCAAACGTAGTATGCACACAGATTATTCCCTTTCACCTGCCCCCGGGCCTTTACGAGAATGGAATTGAATCAGATAATGATTAATCAAGCATAATAATTAATTAATGATATTGAAACAAGAATTTAAGAGATGATAGCTAGCTAGTACTACTTAATTACTTACCTTGGGTCGATGCCAACACAACTTTTTTGGCCACGTGCCTGGAGTCACCTTGATGAACTTTGCCCATGCCCTACCCGCCGACAAAGAAAATTAATAAAGGGGTTATTAAATAGTTCATATCAGGAACTAATTAATAGTTAATAATGATTGAAATTACCTGTTGACTATCCCCTTCACGATGGTGTAGTCTGTATCTTCTTTACTTAGTGAGTCCAGTAATTCAACTTTACCTTCCTAAACTTTAATGTCTAACAAGACCCAGTGCCAACTGCATACGCACACGTTTGCATGTCTTAATTAAGCGAGCATGTGCATAAAATTAATCAACTACCGTAAACCGTATACACTTAATTATTAACATCTAGCTAGCTAGTAAGCAAAAACAGAATTTGTAGTACAAGACAGTGTGACTCACGGGAAGTTGTAAGGAAGTAGTATATCTTCATTGGTATTGAGGCGCTTCAAGAACTCTAGCATGCTTTCTTCTACATCATCTCGACAACATTCAATCTGCCATATGTCCTCATTAATGGTATTTGGGTCAATGAACCCAACGCCATAGCGTCCAGATTTTTTCATTTCATACATCTTCATCCTGCATATAATACCACAGAAAAAGAATATAATTAGGATAATTACATGTAATGATTGATCAAAATTATCACTACATAACTAGCTTGAGACTTAAATTACAGAAAGAAATCACTTACAGACAATAGCAACTGACGATAGACTTGTCGAGTGCGTCTTGATTAAATAACTGAAATAGTTCTGGATATTCAATGGCCAGAGCTTTCTCATGGTAATAATGCTCATGCTTGACATTCACCATGAGGGACTCTCGATTGGAAATCTTGGAAATGTTCATGTACCATTGATGCAATTGATACATTCTCGTTGGGAGGTCCTTGAGCTTGTCTGGATGGACCAAAGTTTTGCCCCGGACATATTGCCATGCTATTTCTGATTCTTTAAGCGCAGGCATGGGCTCGATTTCGAGGAGTTGTCCAACAGAGATATTGAGCATTTGAGCCTACATTATATGATCCTCTGTTATTACCACATCGCCATGCTGGGGAACGCTAACGACTTGCCCACAATAATATTTGGCGCGCGTACTACTCCTCTCATGTGTTGTTGGCACAACAAGCGGGGGGATCGCTTGCGCCGCCTGTTCTCCCAACTGGGGAAACGTTTTCCCGCATTTTTTGCCAGCTGCTTGTTGGCTCGAGCTTGAGCTCGCTTCCTTCTGTAGTCGTGCTCGATGTGCCTTCCTGATTTGGCGCTCATAGTCCGAGTCAATAGGCTTGGGAGGTGGTTCTCTAGCCATACGAATGAAGTGGTCAATTACTTTCTCAGGCACTTTCTCCTTTGGCGGTGGTGCCGGTTTCGGTCCAAAATGGGCGTCCACTTGGGCTTGCACTATGGCTGTGTTTTGCTCCTTAGTCATGTCGTAAGGCCTCTGAGGAAGAGGAGCGAGGCTTGGACCATATTTATATCGCTTGCCTTCGCTTGTACTTCCTGAACTACCTCGACTCGTACCCTACGCACCAAAGCTGCGGGATGTCTCTTCTGCGATTGCTGAGACAGCGGAGACTGCTGACGTGGAGTTGGACCAGGAGAAGTGGCCTGACGATGTGCCGGACTTGAAGCAAGAGGTGTGGCCTGACACGATGCCGGACTTGCAACCGGAGAAGTGGCATGACGCTGTGCCGGGCTTGAAACCGGAGGATTCAGCTCACGCGTTCGGGGACTTGGAGGAGGTGGCGGACTTCGAGGAGGAGTCGTCTCGCGCGTTCGTGGACTTGGAGGAGCGGGAGTCTGCTGACTCGGTGGCGGACTTCGAGGAGTTGGCAGACGACGCGGTGTCGGTGGACTTCGAAAGATAATGCAATCCTTTCTCCATAGGATGATACGATGTATGGCCTCTCCCAGTGTTCGCTCGTCTTCACCTCCAGGAATGTCAAGCGTTAGCCCCGAATATGGGTCCACCACTTCATCAACCATGACACGAGCATAGCCCTCTGGAATCGGGATGCAATGGTAGGTTGCTTCGGGGGTTACTGGAAAAGCAACGCCGTCCGCCACCTTCATGGATATGTTCTTCATTTTGGAGTGTAGCTCGCAGTTAGTGTTCTCTATGATGTCATCCACAGGGTATTTATCCAGCAGTGTGTCGCCCAGGGCAGAACCAACGCTGCTTCTCGGCATGGATGGGACGGTGCTATCCAATGCTGGACGATCATCCGCTTGCTGCTGCCGCTGCTGAGACCCCCTTTCCTGGCTAAGTGAGTCGATCTGCTGTTGCTGCTGCTGGAATTTGAGTGCCAGGTCCGCGTGCCTTGCTTCTAGGCCTTGAAGGCGTTCTGCGTCCTGCTTCCTCTGCTCCTCCTCCAGCTTCCTTTTCTTCTCCTCCTCCATCTTCCTTCTTGCACGGCTCCTGTAGTCCTCGTTCCATTCTGATAAGCCCTCATACTAGGGAATAACGCCCATGCCTCGTGTTCTTCCCGGGTGCTCAGGATTTCCCAGGGCGCGCGTAAGCTCGTCGTTCTCTCTGTTGGGCGTGAACACCCCCCTTCGAGCTTCATCTATTGCGTCAATTCTCTTTTGTTTGGCTCCTTTTAGACTTGCCTTCCGCGAAACTCCGCCTGTCTTGGGGTCCAACGCTCCCCCATACGCATAGAACCAAGTTTTGCACCTGGGGGGCCAGTGCCGAGTAACCGGAGTGACCCCTGCATCCTGCATCTCTTGCTCAGACTTATCCCACTTAGGTAATCCCACCGCGTAGCCACCTGGACCCAGCCTATGGAACTGCGTCTTTCTTGCGGCATTTGCCTTGTTTTTCATCGACCGTTCCTTAGATATTTCTGAATCCTTGAAGGTCACGAAATCGTCCCAGTGCTCTCTTTGCTTCTCTAGTGTTCCTGTGAATTCTGGAGTCTTCCTTTCATTAGCGAGGTAGTTGGCCCATACAGTTTTCTTGTGGGTGTTGAATGCAATTGCCATCTTCTTAAGAGCAGTGGTATTGACTTTCTCCACATCTGCTTCAGTGAAATGATCTGATAGGGTGAAATGTTCCATCAAAGATTTCACAAGGTCTTTTTTGGCTCTTTTGTCGACCCAAGTAACACCTGGACGTTTAGTCTTTGGCTCTTTCCATTCTTGAATGGAGATCGGGAGTTTGTCCTTCACAAGAACTCCGCACTGACGAGTCCACTTGTTCGCAATGTTCTTAGGCGTGAGGGGTTCGCCACTAGGTTTGATGGATTCGATGTGGTACTTTACACCATCCTTCAACAATCTACCCGGGCCTCGCTTTGTCTTGCTGTCTGTAGAAGCAGATTTGCTCGATCTGGTGGGCTGAAAGAAGAAAGATCGATTCGTTAATATATCTTCAATAAAAAAACATGTGATGATCACCATGATGCATGCTTATATAAATATACCTCGCCGGTAGTGTTTGTTATTTGAAGATCAGCATTGTCTGTGTCATCACAAACATTGTCTGTGTCATAATCATAATCATAGTTCATGACTTCATCAGCCCGGTCGTCGAGATCGAATATCTTTTCATCACCCTCTCCGGTATTGTTAAGATATTGGGAGCCGTCGTCTGCTTCATTCAGATCATCTAGCCTGTGAGGGCTGCGTATGATGTCGAACAATTCCTCTTCTCTCTCTCTGCCGGTATTGTCCGCCATAGCTTTTACTTTACTAATAATACAGAAGAAATATAAAACAATTTAGTATTCAAATTACAATGCATGGATGCAATTAATCAATAAGGAACTGAATCTCGAATACATCCTCTCAAATATATAATCTCGAATTCATCATCGTCTTAATATATATAATCTCGAATACATCGTCTCGAATATTATATATCGAATACATCACTGGCTAGGTACCTAATAAAGATCGAGTACTACAGAAGAATCTAGGGCGCCACTCGCGGTTCCTGGGGCGCGGGTGGTGCACACCCAAAGAGAAGGAACCATCACAGGATCATATCTCTGGTCATCTGCCCAAAGAACCCGCCAAGTAGTGGAGAACCTGACATCGTCCATAGCAGCCATGTAGCGATGGACGTGCTCATCTTCCTCCCTGACATGGCGACGCACCACCTCTAGCGGGGTCGGCTGCCTCTGCACCGAATGTGGCCCACGCGAACGCCACCAAAGAAGATCAGGGTCGACGACGGGACCCGAGGTCGGGTTCCTCACCAAGGGGCGCGCCCCTCCAGGTAGCACCTCCCAGTGCCAGCCCGGCGGAGCCCAGTCCCGAACATGGGTCCCCTGAAGCATGACATCGTCGCGAACGGGTCGACGACGAGGATGCGGGCCGGGCATATCGTCGAGAACAAATACTATATGCCCGCAAAAAGTAACATTTTTTAAATGATTGGATTGTGATAACTAAAATTCTATATATATGCAAATTCTAACAATTTGACATTAATCTAATTCATCTAACTAAAACTAATTCTAAAATTTCTTGATTATATAACTAACATTTCCATAACAATTCTAATATTTATATAACTAAAAAACAGAAAAATTGCTAACATTTCTATAAATATTTCTATAACTAAAAAACAGAAAACATTTATAACATTTCCATAAAACTAACATTTCTAATATTTATATAACTAAAAAATAGAATAATTTCTAACATTTCTATAACTAAGAAACAGAAAAAATTATAACAAACAAACTAATGTGTGTAGTGTGTGTGTGTGTGTGTGTGTGTGTGTAGTACTGTGTGTGTGTGTGGACATGGCGGCCGGGGCGAGCTCACCGGCAAGGCGATGACGGGGCGGCGACGACGGGGCGAC
>NC_041381.1:691450870-691498589 GCF_002162155.2 Triticum dicoccoides
ACCGGTACTAAAGGCCCCCCCTTTAGTACTGGTCTTTAGTACCGGTTGGAGCCACCACCCGGTACTAAAGGGGGTGCGCTTCCTGCCGCTTGGCCTGGCCAAAACAGACCTTTAGTACCGGTTGGTGGCTCCAATAGGTACTGAAGGTCCATCCTATATATACAACACGTGAAAAGGTTGGAGCCACCACCCGGTACTAAAGGGGGTGCGCTGGCTCCAGGCGGTGCGCAAGTTTAGTCCCACCTCGCTAGCCGAGAGGCTACCACACTGGTTTATAAGCTCCAGTGCGGTAGCTCTCTCGAGCTCCTCTCCTAGTCATGCCTACTGGGCTTACCTGTCCTCTTCGCCCAGTGGGCCTACTAGGCCTTTGCGGGCCTGCATCCTGGCCCAACAAAAATTTGTGTTCCTAGTCGTATGCAGGCCGCTTTCGCCCAGTAGGTGGGCTTTTTTATTTTCTATTTTTTTTTTCGCTTTATTTATTTTTGTTTTATTTATTTTTGAGTTGTTTTTTGCTATATTTAGAGTTTCTTTGTGAATATTTTTGCTTTAGGTACAAAAAATTACAAATTTTTTGTTAGTGTCGATAGTTTTCAAATTTGAATAGTTTAAATTTTGAATTATTTGAAATTTGATTGAATCACTAGTTTGTGAATAACTTAACTTTGAAAAAAGTTTTTTCAGTGATTCTTTTTTCTTATGTTTAATATTAGTGTGTTTTATCATTATATTCAATTTGGTAATGCTTAGGTTATTTAAAAAATGAAATGCCTTTGTAACATTTCAGTTTTCGTCGAAAACCCTGATACTTCGAAAGAGATTGTCCATTTTGTACACGAAGTGTATCCAGTTTTTGCCGTAACCCTCTCTACTTTTTTGCACATGCTATTTGTACGAAATTATGATACCATGCCAACTTTCAACCTTTTCTGAGTTCATTTCAAATGCTTTTCAATTTCAGGGTCATTTAGCTGGAAAAAAATCAGTAAATGCATGAAAAAGAATTTGTTTGCACATAAAATTTCTTTGCGTTTCAAATGCCGAAACACATAATTAACTACCCTAGCTATTACAGACATTCCCTCCTGGGTGTGAAACACAGAAGAAAGTGATGATAGTAAAGCCGATCACATCCGAGATCTTTGGGTGTGAAACATTTTCTTCTCGTGTGTCCCTTTGCGTCGTAGCCATGGAAAATCTTCATCATTTAACTGGATGCTCGGGTCAATATTCACTGTGAATGGAGCAATTTCATCAAACTTTTCATAATCTTCTGACATGTCTGTCTTGTCATCCATTCCCACGATGTTTCTTTTTCCTGAAAGAACTATGTGGCGCTTTGGCTCGTCGTATGATCCATTCGCTTCCTTATCTTTTCTTTTTCTCGGCCTGGTAGACATGTCTTTCACATAAAAAACCTGCGCCACATCATTGGCTAGGACGAATGGTTCATCTGCATACGCAAGATTGTTGAGATCCACTGTTGTCATTCTGTACTGCGGGTCTTCCGTTACCCCGCCTCCGTGTCATATTGACCCATTTGCACCGAAACAAAGGGACCTTCAAATCACCTGATCCATAGTTAAGTTCCCATATGTCCTCTATGTAACCATAATATGTTTCCTTTCCCGTGTTGGTTGTTGCATCAAAGCGGACACCACTGTTTTGGTTGGTGCTCTTCTTATCTTGGGCGATCGTGTAAAATGTATTCCCATTTATCTGGTACCCTTTGAAAGTCATTATATTCGAAGATGGTAACTGGGACAGCGAGTACATGTCATTTTGATTGTCGCCATCATTCAGGGCACATTTCTGCAACCAACCGGCGAAAGTCCTCGTTTGTTCGCGTGTAATCCAGTCGCCAGACTTCTCCGGGTGTTTGGACTGTAGAAAATTCTTGTGTTCCTCCATATACGGAGCCACCAAGGCGGAATTCTGTAGAAATGTGTAGTGTGCTTCAGTAAGAGAATGCCCGTCCATACATATTATTTGATGCCCCCCTAGCGTGCCTTTTCCTTCCAGTCTGCCCTTATGCCGCGATTCAGGAACACCAATCGGCTTAAGGTCAGGAATAAAGTCAATACAAAACTCAATGACCTCCTCATTTTCATGGCCCTTCGAGATGCTTCCTTCTGGCCTAGCACGGTTATGAACATATTTCTTCAAGACTCCCATGAACCTTTCAAAGGGGAACATATTGTGTAGAAATACAAGACCCAAAACGTTAATCTCTTCGCAAAGGTGAACTGGACATGCGTCATGATGTTGAAGAAGGATGGTGGGAACACCAACTCGAAACTGACAAGACATTGCACCAAATCATTCTGTAACCTTGGTATGATTTCTGGATCGATTACCTTCTGAGAGATTGCATTGAGGAATGCACATAGCTTCACAATGGCCAATCAAACGTTTTCCGGTAGAAGCCCCCTCAATGCAACTGGAAGGAGTTGCGTCATAATCACGTGGCAGTCATGAGACTTTAGGTTCTGGAACTTTTTCTCTGCCATATTTATTATTCCCTTTATATTCGACGAGAAGCCATACGGTACCTTCATGCTGAGCAGGCATTTGAAGAAGATTTCCTTGTCTTCTTTGGTAAGAGCGTAGCTAGCCTGACCCTGATGTATGTCGTCTTTTCCATGCATACGTTGCTGGTCCTCCCGTGCCTCTGGTGTATCTTTTGTCTTCCCATACACGCCCAAAAAGCCAAGCAGGATCACGCAAAGATTCTTCATCATGTGCATCACGTCGATTGCGGAGTGGACCTCTAGGTCTTTCCAATATGGCAGGTCCCAAAATATAGATTTCTTCTTCCACATGGGTGCGCGTCCGTCAGCGTCCTTCGGAACAGGTTGTCCACCAGGACCCTTTCCAAAGATTACCTTCAAATCCTTGACCATATCATGTACATCAGCACCAGTACGGTGGCGAGGCTTCGTTCGGTGATCCGCCTCACCTTTGAAATGCTTGCCTTTCTTTCTTACGGGATGACTGCTCGGAAGAAATCGACGATGTCCCATGTACACATTCTTCTTACAACTATTCAAATATATACTGTCGGTATCATCCAAACAGTGCGTGCATCCGCAGTATCCCTTGTTTGTCTGTCCTGAAAGGTTACTGAGAGCAGGCCAATCATTGATGGTCACGAACAACAACGCCTTTAGGTCAAATTCTTCCCCCATGTGCTCATCCCACGCACGTACACCTGTTCCATTCCACAGTTGTAAGAGTTCTTCAACTAATGGCCTTAGGTACACATCAATGTTGTTGCCGGGTTGCTTAGGGCCTTGGATGAGCACTGGCATCATAATGAACTTTCGCTTCATGCATAACCAAGGAGGAAGGTTATACAAACATAGAGTCACAAGCCACGTGCTATGGTTGCTGCTCTGCTCCCCAAAAGGATTAATGCCATCTGCGCTTAGACCAAACCATACGTTCCTTGGGTCACCTGCAAACTCCTCCCAATACTTTCTCTCGATTTTTCTCCACTGCGAACCGTCAGCGGGTACTCTGATAAGGACACGACTACCTTGGATATGACCAAAAATATTGCATACATGCATATTTTTCAGGTAATTTCTAGTGCAAACTATTCAATAATCTATTTATGTTATCCAGAACAAAAATACTTCACACACTTTTGTGTTTTGTCTAATTGCAGGTGTATGGGATAGTGGTGATCGGCAACCAGCGGTGTCAAATAACTCTGAAGATTGAGTAAAGCGATTGCCAGGGGAAAGTGCATAAACACGTTGTAGAAATATGTGGAGCTGGGTTGGCTATATATGGTAGCAAAAGATTAGTAATAATCAATTCAAAGATGCAATGTTGAATAAACGCTCAACGACGGTACTGTGCTGGTCCTAAGCTAGACCGGACTAGAGACGCGAGCCTAGAACACTAATGAGGCCACGCCGTAGCACAACTAGCATCAATGAAGGATACTAAGTAGCTCTGGACAGCAAGATATAAGTGAAGATCACAACGACAGTAAAGATAATGATGAAAAACAACTGCCAAGCAGGATATACAACAACTTTCTCTCCAACTTTCCTATTGAAAAGTTTGAGCCAATTTTCTGATAAATTCTTTCAAACAATGCTACTAACTCAAGCTTTCCAATGCAAAAAGACTCACTCAATTCCGAGTTGATATGATAAGTCAAAGAATTCTAAAACTGGCCTGAAAAATTGGAACAAGCTGTGTTCCCAAACTTCGGATGGCAAAAAGACCTATTTAGAAGCCGATTTTGAGGTGTCAAATATTGAACTAGCTTCTGCAACTATTTAGATGCGGCTCGTCGCTAGTTTCAATTTGACTACTCACGGAGCCAAAACGGACTTTGTATGAGGAAGATACACCTGTTTTACTGAACAGGGCGCAAAACAGATTCCAATCCGAATTCAGGTACGAGATTGATTCTAGATAGATCCGATTTTTTCTTCTCTCTTTTTTTTCTCACGCTTTTTTTATTTTTCTTCTCTCTCTTTTTCTTTTTTTCCTTTTTCTCTCTCTTTTTTTCTCTATCTTCTTTTTCTCCCTCTTTCCAAGACAAACTAGATAAGATGCAGATTGGATCAGGCGAAGATGTGAGTGACCTCAACTATGATTATGACAATGAACAGTGTGTAGCATGTGGTGTAAATTGGTGGATGGGATGGTGGACAGCGGACGGGATAATGATGCAGCGGCGGCGTGACTAATGTGAACAGAACTCGAAACTCTAAAGGAACTAGATACTAAGACCAGCAACTCGACACGACGATGCAACCGATAATTCAATAATGCAAACAATGAAAAGAAAAATGCAATGCTCAGTCTGGCTAGGACAAATGATGAATAGATCTAACTTTTGTTTTGTGGCTTTTTCTTGGACAATAGGTAAGAAAATAAATCTAATCTAAGAAAAACTGAAAATTCTCACCGAGCAACCTGAAAACTGATACCACTTGATAGAGGCGGGGTGTCCCGATCTTTCGATGAGATGATAACTATCAATTTGGTGAATATGACTTTGACGATCCGACTACAAACGTGCACGACGTTGCGCCTTAGCAATCGCTAAACCAACTTCGAGAGGTTATTGACCACGCCGAAGCACAATCAACCTGACCACGAAGGTCTATTCCTGCAAGCTATCGAAGAACAAGGAAGAATATGATAAAAGCAATCTGAATATTGCGAGTATATACGAAGTATTGATATAAGTGGGGATCCGTAAGCGGTCTTGGTCTGGTCGTTGGACACAAACGAAGTACAGGAAGTTGCACTGGCTAACTTATAACTAAACAATTCCCACGAAAAAAGCTACTAGATGAATCTACTTATATAGGAGCAAGGGGTGGGGGCCAAGGAGGTGGGAGAACGTCCCAAGGCAGCCTAAAACCAACCCTAAGTCGTACAAGGCTCATGGACCCAAGTGGAGGTGACGTAACACCTTTGGACTTGTAGTTTGACTCGGATTCTGCTGCAGTGTCAGATTGTTTCGTCCATAACTCAACGCTACAGACGAATTTTAAGGTGAATCCAATTGGTGTGGAAAGAGCACGAAATCTACTTTCCAACAAAAAAAAGAATCATCCAATTCGGAGTCCGTATGAAAAAGTTGTTGACGTTTTGAGTCAGGTATGTCTGTGCAGTCCGAATCTGAGTCCAGAACGTGAGAGACTTGGACTCTATCTTCCCTTGGGCCAAAAGTGACGTGAGAGAACTTTTTTAACAGAAAATAAACATCTCTTTCTTCCTTATCTTCATATGTGAATTATACAAATATACCATACACCTGCAATTAGACAAAACACAAAAGTGTGTGAAGTATTTTTGTTCTGGATAACATAAATAGATTATTGAATAGTTTGCACTAGAAATCACCTGACAAATATGCATGTATGCAATATTTTTGGTCATATCCAAGGTAGTCGTGTCCTTATCATACTCTCAACTTTCCATCTTTCTTACGGTCTTCTGCGTGCCACCGCATCACCTTCGCATGCTCTTTGTTTTGGAACAAACATTTCAACCGTGGTATTATAGGAGCATACCACATCACCTTGGCAGGAATCTTTTTCCTGGGGCGCTCACCCTTGACATCACTAAGGTCATCGCGACTGATCTTATAACACAATGCACCGCATACCGGGCAAGCATTCAAATCCTCGTACTCACCGCGGTAGAGGATGCAATCATTAGGGCATGCATGTATCTTTTGCACGTCTAACCCTAGAGGGCAGACAACCTTCTTTGCTTCATACGTACTCTCAGGCAATTCGTTGTCCTTTGGAAGCATATTCTTTATCGTTACCAGCAACTTTCCAAATCCCTTGTCAGATACACCATTCTCTGCCTTCCATTGCAGCAATTCAAGTGTGGTGCCCAACTTTTTTTTGTCAGCTTCGCAATTCGGGTACAACAATTTCTTGTGATCCTCTAACATGCGCTGCAACTTCGTCCTCTCCAGATCACTTGCGCAATTTCTCTTCGCATCGGCAATGGCCCGACCTAGATCATCAGCGGGCTCATCTGATGCCTCTTCTTTAGCTTCTTCCCGCATTGCCGGCTCAGCTTCTTCCCCCATTGTTGTATCATCGTATTCAGGGAACCCATGGCCAGGATAGCCGTCGTCGTCCTCTTCTTCTTCATTGTCTTCCATCATAACCCCTATTTCTCCGTGCTTGGTCCAAACATTATAGTGGGCATGAAACCGAACTTAAATAGGTGGACGTGAATGGTTTTTTCTGTAGAGTAACTGTGACCATTCTTACAGCCAGCACATGGACAAGGCATAAAACCATCCGCCCGCTTGTTTGCTTCAGCGGCCCGCAGAAAAGTATGCACGCCATTAATGAACTCGGGAGAGCATCGGTCATCATACATCCATTGTCGGCTTATCTTCATTACACAACACCAAATAGACCAAATTAATACAAGTTCATCCATAAAGTTCATACATGAAGTTCATATACAACACTTAATTAAATGGAACATACAAATAACTCTCTAGCTAAAGAATTTAAATGCAACAACAAATGCGATGAAGATCGCAACTAAGGTAACAATTGATCCAACAGCATAATGATACCAAGCCACACTATCAATGGCATATTTTCTAATCTTTCTAATATTCAACCTCATTTTCTCCATCTTGATCTTGTGATCATCGACGACATCGGCAACATGCAACTTCAATTCCATCTTCTCCCCCTCAATTCTTTTCAATTTTTCTTTCAAATACTCATTTTCTCTTTCAACTAAATTTAACCTCTCGACAATAGGGTCGGTTGGAATTTCCGGTTCACATACCTCCTAGATAAAAATATCTATGTCAACTTGATGGGCATAATTTGTCATAAACACGAAATGCAACAACTAGTTTTAAAAGAGAATATACCACATCCGAATCATAACAAGGACGAGAGCCGACGGGGACGGATATCAAAACCATGGCACTATGTATAACAAACAACGTACGGGTAAGATAATTATATGAGTAACTATATATCCAAATCACATAAACTTGGTAATGTAAAACATTCATGAAACAAGAGCCTCACTAGAAGGTGGTGCCGGCGATGGGACGGTGCGGGCGATCGACGGTGGTTACGACGGAGATTTAGAAGGCACTAAGTAAACCACACCTACATATGCAAACTAAGTGTTATTTTTGACCTCAAATTGCATATAAATCAAATACTAGCAAATATAATTATTCCTCCCAAATTAATCACTATACAAAGCATTGCAAGAGCTAATCTAGCAATGAGAGTTGAAAGGACAAAGTTGCTAACCTTGGCGATCATTTGAATGGATGGGGGCCTTCAAATCTTGACAAATTTTGGGCCAAATTTGTGAGGAGCTCGAGGAGAGAGGGGGAAGAACAGAGGAAGTGAGGGGAAAGGGGAAGAACAGAGTGGCTCAGGGGGATGAAGGGTTTATGTACGTCGACCTTTAGTACCGATTCATGCCACAAACCGGTACTAAAGGTGCTGGACGGGCCCCAGACTGACAACACCCTGCCACCACCCTCTTTAGTACCTGTTCGTGGCACGAACCGGTACTATAGGTTCGCCACGAACCAGTACTAATGAGAACGGCCGACTAGCCATTGGAACCGGCACTAATGGACACATTAGTGCCGGCTCAAAACCAAACCGGCACTATTGTGTCTCATATTAATTCCTTTTTCTACTAGTGCAACATGCTTGCATGAAAACATTTGTAGGCATTTCAAGCTTTGGAGGCATTCAAGGTCCGACACAATGGCAAGTGCTTCAACCTCTCCCATTTCAAGCTTCGAGGCCGCCAACCCCAAGACCAAGGCCAAAGAAGTGGCTCTCGCAAGCATGATGATCGCGGTGGAGATCATGAACGTGGATCTCAACACCGTGTCGCCAAGGAAGAGGCCATGGTTCGAGAAAATGCAGGCCGACATGCTCAAGTTCGACGGCGAGTGATCTATGGTGGCGAGCGCCATCTTTCGTGTGCCGGCAGGTGCGCTGGCATGACTATGGGGATACGGTGGCGTGGTCGAACTCAAGTCCCCCTCCCCCCTTTTGTGTGCTGGCATGTGTGCCGGCCGGCTGGCCAGTGCGCCAGCATGAACTGTGGTGATACTTTCAGAAGCCGACATTTGTATGTCGGTGTTGGCATGCTGTCGGCATGAGACATGGCCACTGGCATGATCAGCCGCGGGCCTTTTTTTTAAAGTTGAGTGCGGACATGAAATGGGTCGGCGCGTTGGGCGCACTGCCGATCCAAATGCAAAACTAGGCGGACGCCGGACGGGTGGCCGACCAAAACGGACAAAAGGTGGACAAATGCGCCATCCGTTTGGGTTGGCCCGTTGGAGTTGCTCAAAGTGTCCCAAACTTAGTACAAATTTAAGACACCTATTTTTGGGATGGAGGGGGTGCCTTTTATCGTATACTCCATCATATTTTGTTAGTCCTATATAAACCGTCAAAGTTTGACCCAAAATCGTCAATCCTAGAGGCCTCTTATCCAGTTTTTTTTACGAAATCTCAAATTATGGTTCTGATTTAGGAAATTTTAATTATGTAACCCGTCATCCTCGTCTGGGCAGAAGAGTGACTTCTCGTCCTCGTGTGGCCCGAGGAGCACTCTTAGGCCCAGTTCTTTTGAGCAGATTCTGTAGAATTTTCATTTGGAATATTCTAAGCGAAAAGAACAAAATTGCCTCTCCAAATTCTTGCAAGAGTTATGTAGAATCCTAGTGCAATCCAAAATCTAAAAAAAAGGATCTTCCCAGAATCTTAGGATCTTGGAGAGTCCTCAAAAGAAAACGGTTCAAATTAAAGAGTACCCCTATTATAGCAGCTTATTATGGGTAGAATGCCACCGACCCATACACGCCTCCTACAGAAAAAAACGAGCACCCACACTAGACTCCTAGACGTTTCGCATCGAGGGAAACTCGACCAGGGGCATGCATCGAGCGCTAGGGTTCGAGCATAGCCGTTGGCCTTGTCCTCACCCCCGTCGGCCCCGTCTCCTATTGCAGCCCCTCCTCCTCTTTTGCTCCTCTACTTTAGGGCACCCGAAGCTTCCCGCGCCCTTCTGCACCAACTGTTGATGATGCCTCCCTTCCTCCCCTCATCAGCACGATGACTACAAGTCCACTTCGAGCCGACAGGTGCCTATTGCCTCCCGAGAAGCCATGGTAAGCCCTCCTGTTTCTCAGCCTACATGTTGTCCTTTTTTAAGCTAAATTGGATATATGGACAATTTTATGTTGCATAACTGGATGAAATGATGTCTGAATTTGTTAGATGGTTGCATGGATTGATTGTTGATTTTGTTAGATGGATGGATGGTGCTAGAAATATTTTATGCTATTCTCGATGCTACGGTGTATTGGTGCTATTGCATAGATGTTGGTACTGTCAATATTTTAGCTACTGTATGAATGATGTTGTTAGATTGATGAATGTTGCTGTTAAATGCTAATATGAGAATGGCAAATGTTAATTGCAGATGGATAAGGTTAAGCAACCCAAAGCAAATTGCTATTGTGCATTGCTATACTGTGGAATACTTGGAAGCGTCGCAACGCCAAGGTGTTTAGGAATGAGACTCTTGGCGTTCACCTCAGTGCAAAAGCAGTAGCGGATGACCAGCTGCTATGTCATGTAGATGCAAAGACCCTGACAAATAACCCCTGCCGCGGGATTGGGGGGGGGCATGTTGTCACATCTAGCCGAGAGATTCTAGCCTTACTGTAATTTTCTACCTTTTCTTTTTCCAAAATATCTTGTAACTCTATGCTACTCCATGTACTTTGCTTTAGTTTTGGGTAATATAAGGTTGAGGTCGGCGTAAGCCCGCCGTCGAAGTGTAAAAAATAGTTCAAATTCTGAATTATGCTTCATCGCACGAAGCCCATAAAAGCCAGATTAGTTCAAAATTCTGAATTATGCTTCTCAAATGAGACAAGACAAAGCTAAAATTTGGATGACTGCAACTTTGAGTGAGGGCAACAGTGAAAGATAAATCCAAACATAGTTTGCAAATGGTATGATTATTTCATTACAACCAAATTGAATAGCAAAAATAAAAGTCAAAGCAATGGTTCGAGATATCTCGCCATCCAAACTTGAAGCCCTTCCTATGATGGGATCACTCCACTCCACAAAATTAACCAAACCGTGTTGATTCCTGGATGAAACAACAACAATATACATACATTTCCCCTTTTCTTCCATCTTTCACCCTGTCCATCATTCTCTCAATCATTGACCGGTTAGCCTTCTTCTGGAACTGACTTGGCCTTTGGCTATTCGACCCTTTCATAAAAAAGAATGTAGGCTTGACACTCGAGTACCTCTTCTACTTGTGTGATGCTCTCGTCGCTTGTGCGGAACCATGTGGGAGTGCCACTGCTCTCCTGCCACTGGCGTCCAATTGTACTTTCTCTCACATAAGAAAAATTGTGTCCTTCGCGTAGGGTTGGTCCACTATGTACAATGACAACACTTGACGATACTTGTACTCATCATCCCCCAGATGCCTACAAATTAGAGGAAGAAATAGTGGTTAGATTTTTTTTCTTGAATCAGAACCATCAAAGATGGTATGCCCACTGAGATAATCTAAGATTTGATATTTAAGGAGGTTAATATATTAGCAATATTAAGCTGAGTAGAAGTGTTAAATGTCAATACCCAGGGCGAATGAACTTTGTTATATCAAGTGTATCATGAAAGATCACATCTTCTTCCAACTTCTCTGGCTTTTCAGCTTGGGAATAGTTGAATCTTTTCAGCTGAATGTTTATTAAAGGTGCCACCTTGTTAATGCGATATTGTACTGTTGCAGGTCTGCATATCTTATTTTCATTGTTCTGTTTTTTATGCCTCTGTTCCATTAGGTTTGCATTGTCATCAAGCACCTAAATTCCTCATGCACATATGTTTTATTGTCCAACTGTTCAGGTTGGCAATAGTTGATTGTTCTATCTTCTTGGTTTGAAGAAGCATTTCCAGTAGCAGCAGCAAAAGAATAGTTCATACAATGTCAACCATCGATCACACTAGTCGCATATAAATCCAAGTAGTCATCGATTGACGCAGACTTCTTTGGTGGTATTGATAGACTAAGGTCAAGGTCCTCAAAGATAACTAATGTGTGCCCACACTCTTTGATGGAGACATATTTACCAACCTGGCCGTGGAAAAGAGATTGAACCATTGGTTCATCATTGTTCAAACCATATAGCAAGGAACCAAGCATGCTATTGCTATCTTCCATCACACAAAGCCTGAAATCTAATTTCCTTGTGCATATACGTAGGAAGAGAGGAAGAAGCAACAAACTCACTTCATACTAGCATCAAAATACAAGAAGGCAGTGATCTGGTAGCGTACTTGAAACAGGAATTTCTTGGTGCTCAACTGCTTATTCTGCTTTTCCTGGTACCGGTATAGATAGATAGAAAGTGCATTCAATCGAGAAAAGGATCAAGTCTGTAAGTAAATAGTGCCCCACTAAATTCAAAGTGACGGTGGGGTTGAAAGACGAGAGTGCCTACCTCCACGGTGAGAGTGCCCGCCCTTTCTATCAAGGCAATCTTTCCGGATTCGCTCTGCCTTACAGCCTTGCTTCCCATTGTCATTGCCATTGTAGCACGTGTGTGGCGCCTTGAAATCTGCCTTCTGCTTTGGAACTTAGCCTCTCCGTTATTCGCAGCCGAAGCACTCGTCTTCACTTCCTATGATAAAGGCGAGAACATTTCTCTACTTTCAGAGGTTTGTGGCAAGGAGATCCTCTTTCTCCTTTGCTTTTTCACCTACTAGGTGATGATCAGGTCGAACAGTTCGTTCCGTCATCAACTATCAATAGTAAGTACTCTAGAGCTCCAAAATGGCTTGCAAGCAAGGATGATCTGGTGGTTCACACGCGCACAAACGAGCACCGGCCGCAACAACAAGGAACTATGACCAATAGAGTCAGACACAGAGCTTCATACTTCTTTATCTTGTGATGGTTGAGAAGTTTCTTTCTCAGAGGGTGCGGGCCTGGCTCGGAAATAGAACCCAGCCCCATTTCCGATCCATTCATTTCTGCAAGCAGGCGGGATCCAGAGCTAAGCCCCCCTCCTATTTGAAGCCGGGTTTTTCATTATAACTGACTCTCTGTTCTTTCTGTTCCACTTTGGTTTTTTTCCTTGCAGGGGCAGACACAGATTTCTCTCTAAAGGCGAAGAAAAAGAAGTAGGCAAACACTCATTTCTTTCTTCCATCCCGGAATGGAGATCGGACCCAAGGAAGGAATTGCCTTCTTTCTCATGCCAACTAGATGGATGCGGCTGTTCGTGTCAAAACCGTCGGATCTCGGGTAGGGGGTCCCGAACTGTGCGTCTAAGGCTAATGGTAACAGGAGGCAGGGGACACAATGTTTACCCAGGTTTGGGCCCTCTCTATGGAGGTAATACCCTACTTCCTGCTTGATTGATCTTGATGAATATGAGTATTATAAGAGTTGATCTACCACGAGATCGTAATGGCTAAACCCTAGAAGCTAGCCTATGATTATGATTGTTCTCGTCCTATGGACTAAACCCTCTGGTTTATATAGACACTGGAGGGGGCTAGGGTTACACCAGGTCGGTTATAGAGAAAGGAATCTACCTATCCGAATCGCCAAGCTTGCCTCCCATGCAAAGGAGCGTCCCATCCGGATACGAGTCGAAGTCTTCTATCTTGTATCTTCATAGTCCAACAGTCCGGCCAAAGCATATAGTCCGGCTGTCCGAGGACCCCTTAGTCCAGGACTCCCCTAGTAGCCCCCGAACCAGGCTTCAATGATGATGAGTCTGGCGCGCAGATTGTCTTTGGCGTTGCAAGGCGGGTTCCTTCTCCGAATACTTCAAAATACCTGACTTAAAGAGCAGTCTCCGGCTTTTCATTCAATGTCACGCTCATCAGCTTCTGCACCCTCATGATTCTAGCTTCCACGTGTCGAGCGAATGTGAGAGGTCGGGGCATTTTTACACTTGCCACCTTGACCATGTGAATAAATTGTCTATTTAAAGAGACGCGGTCTTCAGATCTAATCCACACCATCTCTGCCAAACAAGGAATCCTCGGAGCTCACACGCAAAAAACCATCCCAACATGGCTAGCGCTCCTAGCTCTACCTCCCGCCTTCATGGCCCCAAACAGGGAGATTGGGAAAAGTGTTCCGTATCCCAAGGATAACTGGTGAAGCAGATCTAGTCCCCGTTCGAGCCGGGTTGGCTTCTTTTGACAGTGGGAGCAGGCGGAGGAGTCCCCCAACCCATCCAGGGGGGAGCGAGTATGCTTCGTTCCCTATTTGCTGAGAGGCGTCAGATTTCCAATCCATCCGTTCCCCCAAGGGCTTCTGGAGCACTATGGCCTCTAGCTGCACAACTTCACACCTGCCTCCATCCTGCATATCGCAGGTTATGTCACTCTATGCGACCTATTTCTGGGTTGTGAGGCCATTTCGAGTTATGGAAGAAGTTGTTTTGCCTCGTCCCTCGCAATCAAGAGGGATCAATATTCCAAGTAGGCGGAGCCAAAATATGGCGCATCGTCGGGACCGGGTACCTGTCCGGCACGCCGAAGAAGGCATCCGAAGAATGGCCTTCCGAATGGTTCTATGTTGAGGACATCTCCCTTCCTGACCCAATCCGAATGGGTCTACCTGAATTTTCAAGTGCTCCATTGAAGAAACGCCTCAGTTGGCGTCCCCGGAGCCTTAAGGAGGAAAATAGTACGGAAGTCCATCAATTAATGAGCAAGATAAAGATGCTTGCTCAATCCGGATTGTAGATAATCGAGGTTATGGCGATATCCATAATGCGAGGGGTTCAGCCACTCCAATACCGAGGGCGTCCCATGTGGCACTTCAATGGAGAAGACGATGCCACCCGCTGTGGTCAGAAGGGTCCGGACACTCCCGTTGCTTTGGCGATAATACTGTCCGGACTGTATAAACGGGAGAAAGAGGAGTTCATCCGCATTAAGCCCAGAGATGGATTTTCCATGTATAACCCTCCCAGCTGGGTGAGTTTCCATTCCACTACTCTACTCTATTTACTCCCTGAGTCCTTTTTCATAAATATGAATCCGTCCATTTATAACAGGAATGGCAAAAAATCACCAATGATATCCACAGCCCAGCTCCACAGCGAGAGGACCACAACCGAGCCCTTGACCCCAGATTCGAAGAAGATCTGGATATATTCGTGGAGCTCGGGGAAGGGGTATTCTACCAGGCGAGCTGTGATGGCACATAAGTGGCCATCATTGCCGACTATCCCGGCCTCCTCCCTGCATCACATGTAAGTAATCAGGAGACTTGTCCTTCGAGATGATTCCCTCTTTCCTCCTTACCCTCCGCACTATATTATGCTCTTTTAAGGGAGGCACTCGGCACGCCATGCTGCTCCTGAGGCAACACGCAAGAAGGCGGCGCCTACGAAGGGCAGGCCTCTGAAGAGGAAGGCAAATAGAAATATAGCCGAGCCTTTATTGAGGAGGTAAGGTTTTAAATATGCTCCATAGTCGTCATCTTAAAGTATGACTCCATCCGTTGTGCCTTATCAGGAAAAATATTCGCCGGATTGTGTTCGGGAAACCTGCTGGTCATGCTTCTACTGGCCAGATTTCCGACCCTGTCTCGAGGACAGAGGCTGACGCGAAAGTGACACCAGATTGTTCTTCAGCAGAGGATTCGGATAAAGTATCCGCCACAAACTCCAAAGTAGAAAGCGCCATGAATCATCGGCGCAGGCAGGCCGTTCTTCACGACCTTGGTTTTTCAGAAGAGGCTTTTAATGCCTTTAACTCAGGTGATGCATACATCCGAGCTGCTCAAGATGGGCTTGCGCAGGCCACAGACTAGTATTTGAAAGATACTCGGGTAAGGTCCGTAGTTTGCACAAGTCTGATGATTATATACTAGTAGCCCCCGAGACTTGAGGCAGTTAATAAAACTGATTTAAGGATTATTATACAACCAGGTGCTCACAGAGAAGAACAACCTATTATCTCAAGAGCTGCAAAATTGCTAGGCCCAGCTGGCTATTGCTACCGCCAAACTGGAGAAATCCAAGAAGGTAGTGTCTGGTAATGTTCCCCTCTATCGAGAAAACATAATCATATACCAGAATTATTAATGCAGGTGCAAATCTTATGATAGGGGCACCAGAGGTCGCACAAGCGGGAAATCCAGGAGCTCAAAGGCAACTGGCTGCGAGCGAACGTATACTGACACAAGTCAGGGTGGAGAAGAACAAACTCCAAGATGCCAACACCAAGCTCGGTGAAGAGCTAAAAGATGTGCGAGCCCAGCTAGCTGACTCCGTGAAGGAGAATAAGAAGCTGTGAGGCGGCATATTTAGTATGTGTTCGGACTTACCCTTACATAGATCGACAAGGAAAGAAACTGACAATAATTATGTCTGTAGGTATATCGACGGGCCGTCCTGAAGAGGAGGTGTCCGGATCGTCGAGCGATCTGCTACAAGAGCTGTTGCAAATGCACGAGTGAGCTCGGCAGGCGATGCAAAGTATTGCGAAGGCCTTATGGCCATCCGACTGCCCTCCAGGAAGTATGGAGGGGCTTGCACAGCTGTTTAAGGGAGCACGGCGGCGCTTCCGACTATGAAAGATATCGGCATGCCATGAAGGGGCGTGAGAGGCCTGTGCCATGGTGAAGACATGGTATACCAACCTCGACCCCAATCACATGGCCCTGTTCGGACCTTAGGGTCAGATGGAAAAGAAATTCTTGTCAGTTTGGTATATGACCAAGTACAAGTAGCCGCCATGTATTCCTAACAAGATTTTAGGTTAGATAGCCTTTTGGAAGGCATAGAAGAACAAGTTTTTGAGTCTAAGTGACTATGTACTTCAAATGACAAATTATGTCTCTAGCTGAATTATAAATGTCATGGCAGACCTTTTCGCTTCAACCTCCGGACCCGAGGGTGCGGATTGCTTCCGAATACTCGCTCAGTAATATATATCGGGGTATGCGTGAAAACCAGGCGTAGGGGTCATAGTTGCTTGAACAGACAAGTATCCAGCTAGTTATGCTATATTACATTTTGATCGTAATTAACATCTTTCAGAGAGAATAGTTCCGTTAAGGGTTCCTTTCCCTGGGTCGACATGCGTTAACATGCACGTCTGTATTGTGATTGAAAAAAATCGAAGCATGCTTATCATCCGGGGGTTCATAGTGTAATGAGTAAAGAACATCTTTAGTTCGCCGACCGAATATTCTCTTAAGAACGCTAGCTTTCAGCTTCACCCAGTCTGAGGTACACGTTCGGATAACCCGGCAGTAACAATCGCAGAGGTGCTCCCTTTATGCCCTAGCCGAACTAACGGGAACGTAGGGCATAAGCACAGGAGCCAGGCAACCCAGCTTGGCCAAAACTTAAGTCATATCGGTGCATATAATGGCGAAGAAAAGGTACATACGCGGAAAAGACACATATGTGGTGAGCTTGATGCTCTAAAAGTAATAATAATAATAAGCTTATGTACAAGAAGCCCCCAGGTATACTCCGACATACAAATTTTAGAATGTGTGCGTCGAAGATTCATGGTTTACCCGCACAAAAGCTTTAAGGCTCAAAAAAGGAAATGAAAAGAGAGAAAACATAAGTATGAAAAACAAAAAAGGAGGGTAAAGGAGACAAACGAAGAGTCCGGTGCTAGGCATAGAATCTTAGGAGTCTAGCCGCGTTCCATGGGTTCGGTTCTAGGCGATTGTCTGACGCATCACGTAGGCGGTACGCTCCTCCGGTGAGGACTTCATCGATGATGAAGGGACCCTCCCACTTGGGCTTGAGTTTGTCCTTTTTCTTCTCCGATAAGCGTAGAACGAGTTCACCAATATTGTAAGTCTTGGCCCGTACTTCTCTGCTTTGATATCTGCGAGCCTGTTGTTGATAAAATGCGGAACGGGCCTTTGCGACGTCACTCTCCTCCTCCAGGGCATCCAAGCTGTCTTGCCGATCTAACTCAACTTCTCTCTCTTCATACATGCGCACTCGAGGTGAGTCATGGATAATGTCGTAGGGTAATGCAGCCTTTGTGTCGTACGCCATAAAGAAAGGTGTGTATTCGGTAGAACGATTGGGCGTGGTCCGCAGCCCCCAAAGTACAGAGTCGAGCTCCTCCACCCAGTGCTTGTCTGATTCTTTCAAAGACTGCACTAGTCGAGGTTTAATGCAGCTCATAATAAGACCGTTAGCTCGTTCAACTTGACCGTTGGTTTGTGGGTGATAGACGGAAGCATAGTCGAGCTTGATGCCCATATTAGCGCATACAGGCCTTCACCTCATCGGCTGTGAAATTGGAGCCGTTGTCGGTGATGATACTGTGCGGAACACCATAACGGTGCATAACACCGGATATAAAATCTATCACAGGCCTGGCTTCGGCCGTTTTAACTGGTTTGGCTTCTATCCACTTGGTGAATTTATCCATTATAACCAACATGTATTTTTTCTTATGGCTTCCTCCTTTAAGGGGTCTGGCCATATCAAGCCCCCAGACCGCAAATGGCCAAGTAATGTGGATTGTTTGTAGAGCGGTGGGTGGCATATGGCTTTGGTTGGCGAAAAGCTGGCATCCGACGCAATGTTGGACAAGGTCCTGTGCGTCTGCTCGGGCCATCGGCCAGTAGAAACCTGTACGAAGGGCCTTGCTTACAAGGGCCCGAGCCATGGCGTGGTGACCGCCGAGGACAGCATGAATTTCAGCCAAGAGTTGTCGCCCCTCTTCCTCGGATATACATATTTGAAGTACTCCGGTAGCGCTTTTCTTGTAAAGTTCTCCCTTGTGGACTTTGTAGGCTTTAGAGCGCCACACAATGCAACGTGCTTCATTATGGTCCTCGGGAAGTTCTCGCCTATTAAGGTAGGCCAGGAAGGGTTCGGTCCATGGGGCGATGACCACCATGATGAGATGGGCCGATGGTGTAATTTCGGTGGCTGAGCCCCCGATGATGTCGATGTGTTCGGAATCTGGGGTTGTATTCGGATCCGGATTGGTATCGCTACTTTCCCCTTGCCGCACCACGGATGGCTTGAATAGCCTTTCCAGAAAGATGTTAGGTGGGACGGGGTCACGCTTGGCGCCGATGCGAGTGAGGACATCCGCTACTTGATTACTTTCATGAGCCACATGGTGAAACTCGAGCCCCTCGAAGCGAGCTAACATTTTGAGAACGGCGTTGCGATAAGCCACCATCTTTGGATCTTTGGCATCAAAATCTCCATTTATTTGAGATATTGCGAGGTTTGAATCCCCGCTCACTTCCAGGCGTTGTATGCCCATGGAGACGGCCATCTGAAGACCATGCAATAAGGCTTCGTATTCGGCTGCATTGTTGGAGTCCATGAATAATATTTGTAGGACATACTGAATAGTATCTTTGGTAGGGGATGTTAGGACAACGCGTGCCCCTAGGCCTGCTAGCATTTTTGAGCCGTCGAAGTGCATGACCCAATTTGAATATGTGTCGTACTCTTTAGGGAGTTCGGCCTCAGTCCATTCAGCGATGAAGTCGGCCAATACCTGGGATTTAATGGCCCGACGTGGTTTGTACGATATGTCAAATGGGAGGAGCTCAATGGCCCACTTGGCAATCCGGCCCGTAGCGTCGCGGTTGTTTATTATGTCGTTAAGAGGTACTTCAGAGGCCACCATTATCGAGCACTCTTGAAAGTAGTGTCGTAGCTTCCGGGATGCCATGAAAACCGCGTATGCTATTTTTTGGTAATGATCGTACTGGGATTTGCATGGTGTGAGGATAGTGGATACGTAGTATACCGACTTCTGGAGCGGGAATTTGTGTCCGTCCTCCTCTCGTTCAACAACAAGTACCGCACTCACAACTTGGTGTGTGGCCGATATATTATATAATAATATAGGTTCGCCGATGTTTGACGCGGCCAGGATTGGGTTGCTTGCTAGAAGAGCCTTTATTTCTTCCAGTCCGGCCATTGCCACGTCCGTCTACTCGAAGTGATCGGTGCGTCAGAGAAAGCGATAGAGTGGCAATGCCTTTTCTCCTAGCCTGGAGATAAAGCGGCTCAAAGCTTCCACGCATCCGGATAAATTTTGGACTTGTTTAAGGTCCGTTGGCGTAGCTAACTGTGACAAATCTCAGATTTTAGCTGGATTTGCCTCATTTCCTCTATTGGAAACGATGAAGCCGAGAAGTTTTCCGGCAGGAACGCCGAAAACACAATTTTCTGGATTGAGCTTAATGTCATATGTTCGTAGGTTGTCGAATGTAAGACGCAGATCGTCTATTAGTGACTCGACGTGTCTAGTTTTGATGAATACGCCATCTACGTATGCTTCAACTGTCTTGTCGATTTGTTTCTCCAGGCATGTTTGAATCATGCGTTGATAGGTGGCACTGGCGTTGTTAAGCCCGAAAGGCATAGTGTTGAAGCAAAAAGGCCCGTATGGGGTGATAAATGCCATTGCGGCTTGATCGGACTCCTTCATCTTGATTTGATGGTATCCGGGATATGCGTCGAGGAAACACAGTGAGTCGTGTCTTGCGGTAGCATCGATGATCTGATCAATGCATGGAGGAGGAAAGGATCCTTAGGGCAAGCCTTGTTGAGGTCTTTGAAATCGATGCATAAGCGTCAGGATTTATCCTTCTCTGGTACCATCACCATGTTTGCTAGCCAGTCCGGGTGTTTTGTCTCTTTGATGAATCCGGGACCGAGTAGCTTGGCTAGCTCCTCGCCCATGGCTTGTCGTTTGGGTTCGGAAAATCGCCACAATTTTGTTTGACCGGCTTGTATCCCTTCAATATGTTTAGGCTATGTTCGGCCAGTCTGCGTGGGATTCCTGGCATATCAGAGGGGTGCCAAGAGAATATATCCTAGTTTTCGCGTAGGAACGCCCGTAGTGCGGCATCGACCGTGCCTATTTTGTCTACTGGTTTAAAGGAGGTGGATTTGGATCGCTTATCAAGTATCACGTCGTCCCTATCCACCGTGGAGCGCAATGCAGTTCATTATTCGGCCGCGATTGCTTCGGACAATGCCTCGAGGGCCAAGGCGGCGGTTTTGTTTCCGGCGCGGAGTGCTATGTCCGGATCACTGGCAAGGGTGATGATTCCATTGGGCCCGGGCGTCTTGAGCTTCATGTACTCGTAATGGGGTACCACTTGGAAGCTTACAAATGTGTCTCACCCTAATAGGGCGTGATATCCACTGTTGAAAGGGGCCACTTGAAAGGTTATTTCTTCGGACCGATAATTCTCCAGCGTGCCGAATACCACATCGAGTGTGATTTTTCCCACACATCACGCCTCCCGACTAGGAATAATTCCTCGGAAGGTCATATTACTTTGCTCAATGCGGCTCCTGTCTATTTCCATTTTGTTGAGAGTTTCCTCGTAAATGAAGTTTAGTCCACTGCCGCCGTCCATGAGCACTTTCGTAAGTCAAAAGCCGTCCACTATTGGACTGAGGACCAATGCGGCAGGTGCCCGGACTGTTCTGAATTTTGGTTCGTCATTGGCTTTGAAAGTTATTGCCGTGTCGTTCCAGGGGTTTATTGCTGCAACTTGGCAGACTTCAACAAGGCCGCGGAGTGCCCTTTTGCGCCTTATATTTTAGGCGAAAGTCTCAAAGACTGTCAATACTGTAGGGTTGTTGTCTTCCGTAGTATGTTGCTCTCCGATGTTTTTGGTGAGGAGATCCTCGCCGTTTTTGGCCACCTGCAGGAGTATCCAACATGCTCGAAGGCCATGGGTTGGTACAACATCTGGTGTTGTGTGTATTTTGCATGGCCTATCGAGCCATCCCTCCAGGACGGTTCCGCGCCCCGTAATGGGCTTTGATTTTTTATTTATTGGATCACGCGACCTACGAGGGCGCATCCTTTTTGTCCGGACGAGGGGTTTAGTGGAAACCGGCGGCTCCCAAGAAGCTGCCTGAGTTTTCCAGGTGCTTTCCATTGCGCAGTACTTCTGTACTATTGCTACCAGGTCGGCGAAGTATGATACGCGACGGCTATTGATTGCATTGAGGATTCCCTCGTCCATACAGTTTTTGCAGAATAATGAGATTGTGTCCTCATCGCGGCAGTCCTTGATCCTGTCCTTGACAAGGCGGAATCTGGCCCAGAAGTGATGGACCGTTTCCTGGGACTGTTGCCTGATGTGGATAAGATCTCTTGTCTCTGGGTGGGTGGGTGGCTTTAAATCCGAACCCTGACCTAATCTGAGATTCGGAGTTTGAGAAATTTCCGAGCTTGGTAGCTCGGGCTCCGGAGTATAAGCCAATTTCTACGGCCCACAGCCCGACTCTAGGTTCGGGATAGGAGGCGCATCTGCCTGTGGGCGGGTATCCGGCTCTGTGAGCTCGGAATCCGAACATAATTCGTCCTCAATACAGAGGGAGAGTTGTCGCGTTGTTCCTCCACTACCGCTATCTGATGGGTGATCGGCGGAGATTCAATCTCTCTTTGGTCGGGTTTAAGCCCAATCCGATTGTAGTCCGTAGTGACTCCCAAGGCGGCAATGCAATCCAGGAGTTCGTTTAAAGACGAAAACTCCGTCGGATCCATCTGCTCGGAGTATTCTGAGATGATGCGGAGGCGATTTTTGATGACCCGAGAAGTCATCGTCGGCCCAACGACCGAAGGGGCGGTCATAGTGAAGCCGCCAAGACGGAGGGCTTGGCCTGAGGCCATGGCTCCTCCGATGGTGATGTTATCCTTGATAACAAGGCGAGCCATCAATCCTATCTTTGACATCACAGTGGAACTCTCAATGAAAGCACCAATGTCGGTGTCAAAATTGGCGGATCTCGGGTAGGGGGTCCCGAACTGTGCGTCTAGGGCTAATGGTTACAGGAGGCGGGGACACAATGTTTACCCAGGTTCGGGTCCTCTCTATGGAGGTAATACCCTAATTCTGGCTTGATTGATCTTGATGAATATGAGTATTACAAGAGTTGATCTACCACAGGATCGTAATAGCTAAACCCTAGAAGATAGCCTATGATTATGATTGTTCTCGTCCTACGGAGTAAACCCTCCGGTTTATATAGACACCCGAGGGGGCTAGGGTTACACCAGGTCAGTTACAGAGTAAGGAATCTACATATCTGAATCGCCAAGCTTGCCTTCCATGCAAAGGAGAGTCCCATCCGGACACGGGTCGAAGTCTTCTATCTTGTATCTTCATAGTCCAACAGTCCCGCCAAAGCATATAGTCCGGCTGTCCGAGGACCCCTTAGTGCAGGACTCCCTCAGTGGCCCAGAGCTGAGTGAATTCCCTCTAGAGTTCCCTAACCCCCTGACTGAGAGTGCTATGATGGGCTATTGAAGTTCGTCCCTGCGGCACGGTGGGGCAGTGTGATATCGCCAGCCGGGAATAAGTACCTATCCCTTACGGGAATCGAACCCATGTCTTCGACATGAAAAGACGATGGCACTGCATATGAGTTAGTTCATTCCATGAGGTCGAGGAAAGGTTGAAACCATTTTAGAGCTAGGCGGGGTCTCTCAGATGCAGACTAACCCATTTCAACATGAAGCATCGCATCGGCTTGTGATCCTAAATCTAGTGATTGATTATTGACTTGTCAAGAGTTTGGAACTCTGAATAGTTGTTTGAATACCGACTGCGTTCCTTGTGCTTCAATTCCTCTTATCCAATCCAACTTCCCCTGGGAGCCAAGCAGAAAAGCAAGTCCTCTAGTTATGGAATTTCTTGGTAACTACTGCTTCTTTGAAGCAAGTGCTTTCGGGTTGGCTCTTCTGATATGTGTATTTGCTACAGATATTGCTTTTTCTGTTATAGGAAGTGTTGTGTTCCCCTTTAGGGTGTTTGTCTGTGGCGTCACCCAACAGGGTGTGTGCCTGGAAGAGAGAAGAAAAACATGTTGCTTGGTATTTCTGGTCTCGAGTTTTTTGGGGTCCTCGAGATCGCATTTTAGGTCGAGTAGAGATGCTAGGGAGTCTGTGGGCTTCCCTAGGCATTTCAAGATGGCCTCTATCATATTTTCGAGAGCCTCCCGTTTTCTCGTCAAGGTTGACGAGGAGTGACCGATCACTTGAGGGAACGGTCGAGGAGACCGATTCCAAATAAATAGAGTTTCCGACATGACGAGGAATTCCCTTTAATAGCAAAGCATGATTTCAAGCAAGAAAGAGGGAAGGAGCAGTTGTTTTCGAGCTAGGCTCGATCCCTTTTTCATCCACTTCTCGCTATTTGTAATTCTACTTGACTCGCTGCCTCAGCCCACCTCACAGTGCCCCCCTCCCCCCCGAATGATCGGTGTGGCGGTTAGGCATCCTTAGATGAAAGAGTGGTCTTTCAGGATTGGTCATTGTGTGTCACTCACACGATCTTCGCCGAGAGATAGGAGCATTCGGTGGAACCGGTGAACTCAATACCCAGGACGGTGGTTCCTCCCGCCTGGCAGGTCTAAGAATACAACCCCTACGACACAATGGCCTTTGTGGCACTAGTGGTACACATAAGTCATGGGTGATCATTGGTTCGATGCTTCGGGCGAAACCAATTCCTAGGGTGTGACGGGCGGTGTGTACAGGGGCCGGGTACATATTCACTGCGGCATGCTGATCCGCGCCTGAATAGCATGGGATCAGTCCATCATCGCCCGCATCTTCACTTCACTTCAGTTCAGCTCTGCTGTTAGATGTACTGCAAAAAGGTCAAGTTAAAGAAATATTAGGAGTAACATTGGCTTGTTTCCAACTTCTTAAAAAGTGACATTGGTTGGTTTGCCTGCAGAAAATACCACTTTTGATGAGAGGTTCGTGAAGCTATACTAGTCTTGCACCAAGGATTGCCACGCAGGCATACTCCTTGCTTTTGGGGATATTGATCCGAAGCTCGAGTATGGTCTGTGCGCCATTTTTCTTCTCTACCATGACAATTCTAACACATTGGCATTCTAATCTATGATTATTTATTAATAAATTTGACCCGGAAGGGGATATCTAGAATCACTTTCGGCTATTAACTTCTCATGACTTAAACCACTTTGGCCGGAGGGGTTTATTACACAAAAGGCCGGGACGCGGGAAACGGTTGGGGGAAATAAAGTAGGTGAAATGGTTGGATTTTGCGAGCTGTTCCAACCACTGCTGGATGTGATTCCAAGAGTCGAACAAACATGCATGGGCGCTATCGGGTCTCATTAGTACATGACCCACGCCATACCGAAGTTGACGCCGGCTCCATACTGGGTATGGGGAGTCTGATCCCAGGATCGGATCTCCCTCATGCATATGGGCGAAATGGGATGAACCGATCTACAGGGAATGCAATAGAAAAGAATTCCACTCTATCTCAGGCCGGAAACGCCACCCGTAGGTCCTTCCTTAGCTCCAGAAGAAAGGGAGCAAGCCCCCTGTCCTAAACCTCGATCCATCCCAGAGTAGCCGCCGACAGCCTAAGTAGTACTCACGAGGTCCTTGATTTCTTGTTAGTCTGTATCTTTCTCTTTAATAGTATGGTATCCAGGTTCACCTATTTTTTTCCGTTGTTGCTCTTCAGAAAACGGCATCCGTTCAGTCGCCTATGATATACAGACCAATTGGTCAAAAATGAGTTTGTGTTGCAGGTGTTGAACGGTCTAGTCTACATAGGTGTGGGCTTACAGGGCTAGGGCTCATAAACCCTTTCTTTCATTCATCAAGGGGTCGAGTAGTTCAGTGAAAAAATGGTCAAGCTTTCTTCCGTCCTTCCTAGCTCCTCGAGCTTGCACCCGCTCCTCCTATCTATCTCTTCCTACTAAGCTGATCACCGGAAAATATGAAATCCTGCAAGCCTATGTTATAGTGCGTTAAGCTTCGCCAGAAGCAAGCAAGATGATGAAGCGAAGCTTCATAGACAAGTTTCGTTCCGTGCTTGACTTATGAGCTCATGTAGTAAGGCCTCACCCTACTTCAATAAGGGCCCTCAAGTAGTAACTACTTTCCATGAGGAGGGGGCCATGGAATACACTATTGTAGTAGCTGAAATGGCGGATTCACCTACTACATTACAATACCTCGCTCCTTATACGGGAGCAGCCATACGCAATACTGAAATAGATTTTGCGGAAAACCATCTATATTCGATCTTGGTTGGCCTTTTACCCCTAGCCACAAGTCATCCCCGTATCAAAGAGGCAAAGTAGTGGTGTCTTTCTTAACATTACGAACGACACGCTTCGCCTGCTCCCTCCCCGTGTCCATTAGCGCTCCTATCCAGAGCGAAGAGAAGGCGAAAAAGCGCCGTCGAAGTAGTGCGCAAACTGTAAAAAAGAAATACTCGATACCCGTCATTGATGATCTTCTGGATGAGCTACACGGTTATACTTGTACTCAACAATTGTTTTTCACCAATCCTAGAACTCGTGAAATCTAAGATCAGACAGGAAAGAAGCTAAAGGCTAGGCAAAGAAGACCGGGAGAAATCGTACGCCCGAAGCACGAAACTAGATAGGGAGCCCTACCTATGACTAGAATAGTATCATATTTTTTATTCTAGTAAATCTTCCACTCATTCCTTCCATTATGGAATCATACCTGTGTGAAAATGGAGTGTAAAGCATATTCTAGATATTTCACTTCGAATTTTGCGAGATGAAAACCCTTTGTCCTACGTCTGCAAGGGCAATTCCTGTGAAAAGTGCTACTAGAAGCAAAGAAGTAGATTCAAAAAGCAAAGTCAAGCAAGCAGCAACATTGGTGACTTTATTGAGTCTTGTCCTAGTTGATCTGGAAATGCTCGACATGGTCTACTCTCAAGATCCCAAAGTCCGCAGCTAAGGAAAGTCCCTTCTTCATAAGATCAAGAAAGTACGAGCGTCTTTCGAAGATTGAAAAATCTCCCATACTTGGAGAGGAGGAATGTGTTGAGATGCCTATGCCTAAGAGAGATAAGCGGAGGACCACACCAATCTCTCTTTCAATTCGTAATCGATAAGAAAGGAAGAAATATCATGGCATGTGCTTCTCTGGCATTGCTATATTGCATACTGCTTGTTAAACTTGGTTACAATGTCCGGGCCCTCTCGCCTAGTATTCACCTTCATATGGAGTATAATCTTTTATACTAATTTTTTTACTTGATGAGTAGTTCAGTAAAAACAAGAATTAGTGTGATGCTTAGCAAATTAATACCACCAAGAGCGTCAAAAAATGTTAAGTTATGTTGATTTTCATCATAGTCCAAACTTAAATCATTTCAAATGTGCTTGCGCTAAAAGTGAAATAAATTTATCTTGATACATTAATCATTATTAAAAGCATTAGTTCGATCGAATCATCTTGGTTCTAGGGAAAAGTAATAAAAATATATTGCACTCATGAGATTACTATAATATATTTGTGTTTGTTTCTATTACTCTCTTTGCGTACCCTTAAAGAGACTTATAGGGCATTCATATATGAAAAATATCTTGATATGAATTTCAAGATTTATCATTTTAGTATTTTGCATCCACACAAATAGAAAGTTCTGGAAGCTATAGTACATTACATGTGGCTTGGATTGCTCATTATGTTTTTTTCTTTGATCTAAGTTTCAAAGGAAAAAACCACGGAATTCAAACAATCACTTGAACTCCTATTCAAAAGTTTTTGTGTTCCATGAAATTGTACATGAGCTTTATCGGAAAAAGTTGACTGAGGTCATCTTAAAAATTGACTTAAAAATACCTACAATATAGTCAAGTTTTCTTGTGAAAACTCTTTGCATGTAGGGGTTCTGGCCGAAATGATGTCGATGGGTTGAGAGTTTCCTGGCGGTAGTGTAGCCATCAAAGTTGATGATGATGTTGGTAACCATTTCCCGACATGGAATGGTCTTCGCGAAGGAGACCCTCCGTCCCCTATTTTCTCAACATCGTGGTAGACATGTTAGTTATTCTGGTTGAACAGGCTAACGTAGTTAGTCAAATTAGCAGTGTAATTCCTTACATAGTAGAAGATGGCTTGTCCATTCTACGATATGTGGATGACACCATGCTTTTTATGGATCATGGTATATTGAAAGCAAGAAACCCAAAACTCTTATTATGTACTTTTGAGGAGCATTCACTAATAGGGAAAAGCCTATACACAGAATCTTACCAGCAGCGCTCCACAAAATACCACGCCGCTGCTACTTAGCAGCAGCGCGTGTTAGAGAAACGCGCTGCTGACAGGAAAATAGCAGTAGCACGTCCACCACAAACCGCGCTACTGCTATAATTGCCATGACCTCGCCCCCCCCCCCGCTAGTTATAGCAGTAGCACACTATACTGAACCGCGCTACTACTATAGAAGTTAGCAGCAGCGCGCTTATAGGAAAACCGCTACTGCTAAGATCAGCCCACAAGTTTAGTCCCACCTTGCTCCGTGAACAGGGTGTTTACCATCTTAAATATGTTATTTCTGAAACTACCACAACCAGTTGGTCTTCACTGAACTCTATGTGTAAAATTTGTGGCCGCAATATGTGTCCTCTCCGGTTCCTACCGGATAGGACTCATATTGACAATTCAGATTGTACACAAAAATATCATTGATGGCCAATGTATTTTTTGCATTGACGTATTTTTTGTGTAGTTACACTTAGCAGTAGCGGTTTATGTGCAAGGCGCTACTGCTATTCAGATTAGCTGTAGCGCATTTTGGCAAACGCGCTAACACTATCCCTACCTTATCCCCACGCGCACGACCGGCCCTCACTCACACTCTCACTCTCGCCCCCCGTGTCGTTAACCGTCGTCGTGCGTCGCCGCCGCCGCCGCTGCCGCCTTCGTCCGTCCGCCGCCGAGGTACTCCTCTCCTTCCATCCCTCCTCCCTCCTCCTCGCACATCCTCCGTCCACCTGCGGCTGCCCCTCCCTCCTTCATCGCCGCCCTCCTCCCTCCGCCTGCGGCCGCCCCTCCTCCCACCGCCCTCGACCTCGCCGCCCCTAGCTACCTCTCCGTCGGCCCCCACCCCCTGCCACTAGTTAGTACTAGATTTAGTAGTTGTAGATGTTAATTTAGGGTTCATAGCTAGTACTAGATGTTGCTTTCTTAGTACTAGATTTTTAGTAGTAGTAGATGTTAATTACTAGTAGTGATGCTACTAGTTAACTAGATGTTGCTTAGTTAGTACTAGATTTTTAGTTGTAGTTGAACTAGTTTACTAAGTAAATTAATATAACTAGTTGAACTACTTTATTTTTAGAATGAACTAGTTTTTTTCTATTTATAGTAAGTTTATATTTAGTAAGAACTAGTTGAATTAATAAAACTAGTTGAACATGTCATATTTGTTGTTATTTTTTAGTTTAAGCAATTATTCGGGATGTATTAGTGATAACTTATATGGTTTCTCAGGTGACCACCGTCGTCCCCGTCACCGACCCCCTCCGACATCCCCGCCGTCGTCCCCGTCACCGACCCCTCCGACATCCCCGCCGTTGTCCCAGTCACCGACCCCCTCCGACATCGAGGTGAGACCAGCCAAATATCCTTGTATATCTTGTGTTGTTGCTCAAATAGGATATCGGGTTGCCCAAGTGGCTATTCATGTTCAGTTTACATCTCCGAGTGGCCTATGTTTTGCCGGAGTGTTGATTAATTTCCGTTCCGGCAAATTTCAGGCGCTCGATATGTCCTTTCTTAGCAAAGGTCATGCCGGATTTTTTCGTGAATTCTGGCATGACTTGTGCTAGAATATGTACAAGTTTAATATTTGAATTATGAACGTAGGAAATGTCGTACTTGGACGATGACAGTCTCCTGGGGGAGTGTAGCTGGTGCCACGACGATCGAGGTATGTGCGACAAGTTCGTTCAGCTGGACGAAGATCGGCACTTCAGCATTAAGCTCGAGGAGACCTTCGATTGTGAAACGGTACGCAACAACGACAAGTGTTGTTTCGTAATTAAGCATGACTTCAACTATTTCAACGTCTAATTATCATATTTTACAATTCGACTAGCTTATCCCATGCCATGCAAGACGCTATGTCTTGGAGAGGATGGGGTTTGAAGACCATGAAAATTTCGAAACAAAGAAAATACACCTAAGGACCCATCATGATATGGATTTTGAAGTAAATCTGTGCAATGCTCAGAGCGTAACCCATTTTGGTTGCCAAAATTGGGAAGCACTTCGCAAAATGTATGGTTTTTATAAGGGTATGATTGTCACCATGGATCTTGGTGATCCTGACATCGAGCAAGACAATATGGACATTTGGGTCCTTGTTGATATGCTTCTGATTGTACCGCTATGTGAGTTTCTCAAACATAGTTATTAACTAATTTATATTGTTTATTTCAAAATTGTTGATAGCTTATTTCCATTGACAGCTTATTTTGATTCTTCAAAGACTGTGCGGAAGATGTTAGATAAAACCCACTACACCGATGGCACCGAATTAACGTATAAGGAGAAAAATTATCTGATCGCATTTTGTACTATTCTTGAGAATTACAATAACTATTATCGAACTCCTCCAAATTATGGTGAATACGTGCCACTAGTGCATGTGTTGAACCACAGTAACTTCTCTGGAGATACCCTGGTAAGATTTTTTACTATTACGACATCCGTGTATCTTTTGCATACTTCTAGAATTAGTACATCATTGCTAACTACGAAGTTATTATTATGTTTTTCAACACAAACTCCTGATGAATTGTGTGCCTCATCTGATGTCTCTGAATGGTCGCCTCTCAGTTCTGAACATAATGCCAGGTAAATCTAGGGAGCTCACCTGTGCATATCTGATTTCTAAAACCGGTGAACACATGATCATCAAAGAACGGGAGAAATGTATGGACATTCGCAAGGAGGTTCTTGAAAGTAACATCAGCGAAAGGCAAGAATTGGAGACATGCTAATCTCCATTCTCCATAATGGAGAGTCAGGGGCTATCTTGTTTTTTGCTATTTTACCTTAGAAAATGCAGTAGGTCTTAATCGAATGTAGTAGGTCCTATGAGGTACAATATGTTTATTATGTGGTAATGTGTTAGAGTTGATAATGAGGAGTACTTGTGATTACGACTAGTGACCAATTTGCTATGTGATGTCATTGATGAAAACGATAATCTTGAGGAGGTGTTATATGACAATGATGTATTATGATGATAAGTTGTTAATGATATGATGATGATGATGATGATATTATTATATCATTGGGTGAAAGAACCGCGGATTAGTTTCAAGTGGATGGACATCCAGTTGAAACTAGTCCACGGTTCTTTCACCCCGTGATGTAATAACTCATTATGATGTAAAAACAATCTCTAAATTCCTGTTGTATGAAAACTTGTGTAAAGGTGTATGAATACAACATGAAATAAAAAAGAAATAAAATACTAAATAGTAGTAGTAGCGCGGGAAAGTAGAAGCGCTACTACTAATTATCAGTAGCGCGGTCCTGAAGAAGCGCTACTACTAAGTCAATTTAGCAGTAGCGTGGATCCAGACGCGCTATTGCTAAGCATTAGCTGTAGCGCCTTATCAGTAGCGCTACTGCCCGCGCTACTGATAGGCCTAAAACCCGCGCTGCTGCTAGGCTTTTCCCTAGTAGTGATTCCGAGGTTAATATTATTTCCATGATCAATTTTGGGGGTCGACGGGTTTTGATCAGTTTTATCCTAAGTAATATGGTTTTATACATGTTGTCCTTCTTCTAATTATCGAAAAGGTTCTACAAATATTGGAATACTTTAAATCTAGATTTTCTAGCAGGTGATAACGGATCCAAGATATATCGGTTAGCTAGGTGGAATGTGTTATGCCGGCCTAAAAGTCAAGGGGTCTTGGAATCCAATATCTTGAGATTAAAAACATTGCTCTTTTTTATAAATGGTATATAAACTACTTACTAAGAAGAAAGTGTGGTAGGAAATCATTCGTAACAAGTACGTCGGTAGTAAAGTCATTTCTCAACTCGATTGAAAACCTGGTGATTCATATTTTAGGTATGGTGTGATGATGGCCAAGGAATTCCTTTTCCAAATTGGATTTTTCTCAGTTAGGATGGTTCGCTGGTTATATTTTGAAAGGATACCTGGCTGGGCAAGATCTCAATTAGGTGCAACAGCCAAGTATGTATTGGATTGTTAAACATAATTTCATCGGAATCACACAATTGCATAGGTCTAGGGTCAAGCAAACCCCGTTATATTTCAGTAGGGACCAGTTAGGGCCTCGCCTCGTTGTGTGGAATAAATTTCTCGCACATCTGGAGATCATTCTGCTGTCAAATGAACCAGATGAGTTTCCATGCAACTTGCATCAAAATGATAGGTTTTCTGTGAAGTTCTTATATGAGGCGATTGCCCACAGTGATGTTCTTGCTGATAATAAAAATATATTGAACCTCAACATAATTCTTTGAGTGAAGATGTTCATCTAGTTTCTAAACAGAGGTATGATTTTGTCTAGAGATAATCTGTCCTACTACAATTGTCAACGTAGCAACATCCATGTCATTTTCCAACCCGACGAGTACATATTAAACAATCAAATTTTGAGTGTAAGTTTCCTCGTGCTATGTAAGCCATAGTCCAAGTAACTTCAAATCTTTACCCCCCCCCACCCACCCACCCACCCACGTAGTACATGTCATATGTTCGAAAATTGGTCGCATATTCTTGTGGGGGAGACAACCTTATGTTGGGCTCCGTGGCTTACTAGGAATGATGTGTTTTTTTAACAAAAATATATATTTCATCTACTGTCTAGGTTATTGATGTATGTACGCATACTCTGTACTTGGTCTACCTTGAAGAGACCAGAATAGATCTTTTTATATTGGCGTCTATCCGATTGAAGAATACAGATAAAGAGGTTTTTCTACCATCATGGATGGTGGTGTAGATCTTCGGATATGATACACCCCACTATAGGATGGACTTTTTAATTAGGGACAATTGCATTTTTACCCCTAGTTGGTTCCTACCCACGGGTTTTGCCCTTACTTTTCAAGCTTGCTCAGTTTTGCCCTTACTTTTTTCGTCGTGGTCCCTCGAATGCCCTTTGACCGTTTGACCAAAACTTTGAAAATTCATAACTAATTAATACGAATTCAGAAAAATGAAAATAAGATATCAAGATGTTCATATAAACATTACCTTTATGTGCATATCATTTGCATTCAGGACAAAAGCACTCTTTAAACTACCTGAGGTAATTAATGTTATTAGCATTATTAAAAATAAAAAGATATAAACAATAATTTTTTTCATGAATAAAAATTACATGCAAATGTAGGTGATGTTTTCTCACCATCCAGATATCTTATTTGCATTTTTCTGAGTTCGTATCATCTTGTTAAGAATGTTCTAACGACTTTGACCATTATTTGGAAACTTCATAATAAGTTGATACAAACTCAGAAAAATGCAAATAAGATATCAAGATGTTCACAAAACATCACCTACATTTGCATGCAATTTTTATTCATGAAAAAAATATTGTTTATACCTTTTTATTTTTAATAATGTTAATAAAATTAATTACCTCAGGGTTCTTTTTTCCTGAATGCAAATGATATGCACATAAAGGTAATGTTTATCTGAACATTTTGATATCTTATTTGCATTTTTCTGAGTTCATATGAAATAGTTATGAATTTTCAAAATTTTGGTCAAACGGTCAAAGGGCATTCGAGGGACCTCGACGGAAAAAGTAAGGGCAAAACTGAGCAAGCTCGAAAAGTAAGGGCAAAACCCGTCGGTAGGAACCAACTAAGGGTAAAAATGCAATTGTCCCTTTTAACTATTAATGTAAAACAATATTTTCTTTTGTCTATATTGGACGGGTTGCGCGTGTGTGTCATGATATGCAGGGGCAGACATTTGCCCGGTGCGGTTATATCATCTGGATATATCAATTGAATGAAAATGTCATTGAGGAAAAAACTCCCATTGTTCCACCATACATATTCGGACGATATATCTTCGGGCACCACGCGCTACACCGTTTCTTTCGGCTCGCCGTCGGCTACTATAACATTTGATTTTTTCTAAACCGTTGCATGCATGCGCTCTCGTCTTGTTTACCTCTCTCAATCATTTCGTCTCTCGTCCCCGAGTTTCCTTGTTGGAGGCATCGATGTTGCAGTCATCCCCCCTCTCCCAACATACTACATGGAAACCCTAGATATGACCTCCCGAATCGGACGATGCAGACGATTCTGGCTTTGCTTGGCGTTGTGTTTCCTCCCGGGTCATCGTCATGGAGTTGTACTCGGTCAAAGGGACTTAGGGCTTATGGAGGTGGTCGGCGATGGCTTGCATGACATCTTGGTGGGAACAGCAGAATCACCGTACACATGCAAGTTGCATCTCGCGAGCTATGTTTGCCAACCTCGCCGGATTGAAACGACATATATTTGTTCTATTGGACATAGCGTCCCTCTGATGTCGTTGAGTTTCGTAAATATGCTTGTGGCAGCATGGATTGATACAACAGTTTTCGTTGTGCACTCTGGTAGCGGGCTTGGGCGCTCGAAAGCCCGACTAGGTGTGTTGTGGGGTGTTGGCCTTCTGGTGTGTTGTATGTTTTGCGGTGCTTTAAGTCTAGTCAAACTCGGCGATGTTTAGGTTTTCGCCCGGTTTTTCTCGTCAAACCGATGACCTTTTTTTTCTTTTCTTCTTTTTGGCACCCGCCTTATCCGGTGCATTCCTTCTTTGTGGGTGTTACTTGTAATACTCGATTCTAATCAACGAGGTTGACAGCTCTCCTACCGACATTCTAATAGAAGTTCTCAGCCAAAAGATGGGAAAAGGATGCCGGGCAGGTGCGTGCCATGCCAATTGCCATGTAATGCGTCGACCAAAGGTTTGACAACTAGTACGAACGAACGATGAAAAGCTTGTGCTTCGTCTGACCATTGCTTGCTGGGTTGGTTCCATTACACTTTGCCCTCTCATCGCATCGCATCGCACTCACCCGGGCCCTTCTGCTTTACCTCTGGCCTAATTCTGTCGGAAAGCCACGGCATAATTAAGCAAATCGTTAACAAGAGGCACTGGGCATTGGGCCCGCATACCTTGCGCCTGTCCTGCACGGCTCTGATTGCGGCGGCAGATTTTTCATTCTTCTTTCGCAGTGCAGCGCGCAGTGATTGTGGAACGGACCGATGCATCTGTGCATTCTACTCTGCTCCCAGACTCCCAGTAGCAGCAGCAATGCTCCAGTGATCATCATTCAGGTAATGATAATCTGCGGGCGAGATCATTGCGAGTAATTTCTTCCTTCGCATTTACTACCTCCGGCCTGGTTTACTGGTCCCTTCATTGTGAAATAGTACCGACGACAAGCTCGCGAGTGCATCGATGATGAATTCTGCTCCCCATTTGGTCAGAGCAATGAGCCGGCCACCTAAAAGAAAGAAAGAAATGTGGGGCAACACTGAACTTGAAGCGAAATAGCTGACAATCGATCCAACACTGCCGTGCCCAGATAGCTGACAATCGATCCAACGCCAGGGATCTCGAGCCATTTGCCCTTCGGCCTCACCGTTGTGCCTCTGATTCTTGGCAGCCGCCGGAGGACATGGTGAACTTGTTGGCGCTGCCCTCCATGGAGGCTCCCTCCTTTAACTTAGTAGTAACTAGTCTTGGGGATCCAGAGGTGCATGAATGAACACTCGCCTGGGGCCTAGGCCGGAAAAGTTTTGTTATACTACTAAGAATTGAATTTTATTACATGCATCCACGGCCGGGAACGGTAGTCCATCTGTCCATGTCAATGAGAGACCGGACAATCTAAGTTTCCCCCGATCCAAGAGATTGCATTCATCTCCCGCGGTTCCGTTTCATGCATGAATCTGGTGCGTGGTGGTACAATGTACTACTACATCTAGGCAGTGCCTGGACATTCGGTTAAACCGAGCCGTTCAATTTTGTCACACAAATACTATCTTCGTCCTGATTTATTGACCCACTAGTATTTTATGTCAAACTTTGATCATAGATTTAACTAAAATAATAATAATGCATGTCACCAAAAATTATATCGTTGGATTCGCATTTAAACATAGTTTCTAGTGATATTACTTTTGGTTACTTGCATTAACATTTTGTTAGTTAAATCTGAAGTCAAAATTTAGCACAAAATTCGAAGTAGACCAATAAACCAGAAGGAGATAATATTCAGCAACCAAATCCATGCATGCATGCATGCTTCTCATTAATCTTTTTTCTTATTCGGGGCGTCAACGTTCAAAATTTTTGGTCACCCATGCGGTTTGCGTGATGAATACGCATGCTATGCAAGAACCTATTTTAATATTTAGCCCATTTGCATACCAAAACAAGAATTGCTAGGTGCACATAGAGAGGGAAAATGTAATTGCTAGATGTTCACATTGAAAAAGACTAAAAATATATGACGTCTATAAAGATGATTCCTCCAATAAACCCACGCCCCACGCCTACTGCCAGCCATCGTCGAGCAAGCTCCCACGATGTCAAGCCCATGGCCTTCTAAGCCGAGTTGCTCGACAAAAAGGCAGTGTCCGACCACCACCATCGACCACCATGCCCATGAGGAGAGAAAACTCACCACTCACGGGCACCGCCTGGACCATGCCCATCCTTGCCTATCCAGAGCGAGAGCCCCGACCAGGCCCGGGACCAGATTTGGTCCGCCCGAACCCGAGCCCCTGGCCATAGCCACCTCTGCCGGACGGATAATCCGCGCACCACCGACATGGAACCAAGAGAAGGAAGGCCGCCGCCACCACCCACACCCTGCCGCCACCATAGCCGCTCACGCACCAAGGACCCATGAAACCACCAGGAGCTCCCAAATCCATGCTGGTAGAAGCGGAGCATACCATAGCTCTGGCCGGCAACAGCACCGAACCACCACCGACTGGAGTCCCCCCGCCGCCCGCAACCCCTCCATGAGGCGCCACACGTGTACCTCTCCACGTCCAGACTAGGCACCGACAGGACCAACACGCCCGCAACCCTCCACGCCCTAGCCAGGCGCCAGCAGGAGCATCACACCCGCAGACCCGCCTCTACCCACCGCGTTGCCGCACCCCGCCGCCAGCGCGCCGCCACCGCCTGTTCCAGACATTCACGCCTGCCGCCAATGTGCTTGGGGAGAAGATGCCCTGTCGACGCCGGTGCTGACGAGGCTTTGCCCGATGGTTCGTCCCATCGGCTACGAGGAGGGAGTAGGGAAAGAGGGGGACGAGCACGGCGACGCTAGGGTTTTCCTCCCGGTCGCCTCACTGGAGCGACGTGGGAGGAGGAGCGGCACTTGGGTCGACTCCAGGCCTGGTCAGCTGAGGGAGAGAAGATCTACTCAGCAGCAGCCTAATTAAGCAAAATCGTTTTAAAGTATGTATTAATTTATTAATGGCTGACCCATCTTACAATCTCATAAAGTGTGTCTTGGGGTCGTGCTATAGCTAGCTCTTACTCTACACCCTGATTTTCTTTTCTCTTCTTCAACTCAGTAAAATTATAATATTTGACTCCTTGAAGTCTACTTATGTCTGCTTATTATAGTTGCTCTGATGATGAACTCTGCCGCCGTTCAGTGCAGTGATGCGACACTGAACTTGATGAGTGTAGTTGACAATCCATCCAACACTGCCGTGCCTGCAGTGATGCCGGCTTCGCACTCAGGGCAGTGTTGGAGTAGTTATCGCCTTGGCAGGCGACCGAAACGCCAGTGATATCGAGCCACTTGCCGTTCGGCCTCACCGGTGCGCCTTCGATTCCTGGCAGCGGCCGGAGGACACGGTGGCTCGCTGCAACCTGTTGGCCCTGCACTGGCTCGGAGGCTCCTCGTTTTACGCACAACTAGTTTTTGAGATCCAGAGGTGCATGCATGAATGAACATTCGCCTGGGGGCCTAAATAATTGAAGTTTATTACATTCGTCCACGGCCGGGAATGAGAGACCGGAGAATCTAGTTCCCCCCGATTCAAGATATTGCACTCAGCTCCTGCGGTTCCGTTGCATGCCTGCATCTCGGGTGTGGTGGTACAGTGCATTCATGCATCGGCCGGGTGCTTCACAATTATCACAAATATAATCAGCGTAGCACTGCTATACACACGACGCTATTAGCCGATTCGTGGACGACGCTGGAGATCACACCATACGTCGCACGGCAGCAGCACCGGTGCACCGTTGGATATGTCGTTCGGCTGTATGTCGTCTGTGCAGTATCGGCTGCACAGCAGTTTCGTAATCAGCGACCACATCCATGCATGCTTCTTATTGACCGTTTCTTATTCGGGCGCCACCGCTCTAAATTTTGTCCGCCATGCGGTTTGCATGATGGGTATGCATGCTAGAAGATATTTCAGTCAACTTCAGAAAAATAGAAGCAAACACCAAATTCGGGCTGGCAAACACCCGCGGATGCGCCGCGGGCCATGACCGCTCACACCTCAAATTTACTCCTCTGCATTCGGATACCTTATATTTGAAATCTTAAATCCGTACAAAGCATGCAAACGAGGAAATCCTACGTAGACCAACTTATACTACCATAATCCTTGTTGGAGATGTCCACTATGTCCGTGACCGGCTCCGGGTACATTGGCGGCAGCCGCAGTTCCGGCTCTGCGGCTCCTCCGGCTGCTCCTCTGATTGTGGCGCCGCTTTTCTCCGAGTATTCTTCGTCATAGCTCGTCTGAGCGCGGACGGTAGGCGGAGAGTAGATGGGCGCCCACACACTGTTCGCGGCAATGCCTAGAGCGGGGGATCCGGCGTACGACGACCCGGTCAGGAAGATGCTCGACATCATCCACAACGGAGGCGAAGGAGGAGGATTTGGCTATGAGGACGGGCAGATGGAAGATTCAGATTCCACCCAGTCCGACAACTACCAACAGCAATAGTCCTACACCCAGACGGGCACGCAACAGAGCTACACCCAGACCGATGTGGGCACGCAACAAGAGAAACATTGGGCCGGCGGACAGCAGTAGGAGGTGAGGGAGTCCTGGACTAGGGGGTGTCCGGATAGCCGAACTATCATCATCAGCCGGACTCCAACTATGAAGATACAAGATTGAAGACTTCGTCCCGTGTCTGGATGGGACTTTCCTTGGCGTGGAAGGCAAGCTTGGCGATACGGATATGTAGATCTCCTACCATTGTAACCGACTCTGTGTAACCCTAGCCCTCTCCGGTGTCTATATAAAACAGATGGCTTTAGTCCATAGGACGAACAACAATCATACCATAGGCTAGCTTCTAGGGTTTAGCCTCCTCGATCTCGTGGTAGATCTACTCTTGTAATACCCACATCATCAATATCAATCAAGGAGGGCATAGGGTTTTACCTCCATCAAGAGGGCCTGAACCTGGGTAAAACATCGTGTCCCTAGTCTCCTGTTACCATCCGCCTAGACGCACAGTTCGGGACCCCCTACCCGAGATCCGCCGGTTTTGACACCGACATTGGTGCTTTCATTGAGAGTTCCTCTATGTCATCACCGATAGGCTCGATGGCTCCTTCGATCGTCAACAACGACGCAGTCCAGAGTGAGACTTTTCTCCCCGGACAGATCTTCGTATTCGGCGGCTTCACTGTTTTACACCGACATAGGGTTTACTAGAGTCAATAATCTAGTTCACATCGCTATGTGATTAAGACCCAAAGAGTACTAAGGTATGATCATGTTTTGCTCGTGAGAGAAGTTTAGTCAACGGGTCTGTCATATTACAGAGTCGTATGTATTTTGCAAATATTCTATGTCTACAATGCTTTGCACGGAGCTACTCTAGCTAATTGCTCCCACTTTCAATATGTATCCAGATTGAGAATTAGAGTCATCTGGATCGGTGTAAAAGTTTGCACCGATGTAACTTTTACGACGAGCTCTTTTATCATCTCCATAATCGAGAAACATCTCCTTAGTCCTCACTAAGGATATTCTTGACCGCTGTCCAGTGATCTACTATTAGATCAAAATTGTATTCCTTTGTCAAACTCAGAGCAAGGTATACAATAGGTCTGGTTCATAGCATAGCATACTTTATAGAACCTATGACTGAGGCATAGGGAATGACTTTTCATTCTCTTTCTATCTTCTGCCGTGGTCGGGCTTTGAGTCTTACTCAATTTCACACCTCGCAGCACAGGCAAGAACTCTTTCTTTGACTGTTCCATTTTGAACTATTTAAAAATCTTGTCAAGGTATGTACTCATTGAAATCTTATCAAGCGTCTTGATCTATCTCAATAGATCTTGATGCTTAATATGTAAGCAGCTTCATCGAGGTCTTTCTTTGAAAAACTCCTTTCAAACACTCCTTTATGCTTTCCAGAAATTTCTACATCATTTCCAATTAATAATATGTCATTCACATATACTTATCAGAAATGCTGTAGTGCTCCCACTCACTTTCTTGTAAATACAGTTCTTTCCAAAAGTCTGTATAAAACCATATGCTTTGATCAACTCATCAAAGCGTATATTCCAACTCCGAGATGCTTGCACCAGTCCATTGATGGATCGCTGGAGCTTGCACATTTTGTTAGCACCTTTTGGATTAACAAAACCTTCTGGCTGCTGTTGGGGAACGTAGCAGAAATTCAAAATTTTCCTATGTGTCACCAAGATCTATCTATGTAGATCTACTCTTGTAATACCCACATCATCAATATCAATCAAGGAGGGCATAGGGTTTTACCTCCATCAAGAGGGCCCGAACCTGGGTAAAACATCGTGTCCCTAGTCTCCTGTTACCATCCGCCTAGACGCACAGTTCGGGACCCCCTACCCGAGATCCGCCGGTTTTGACACCGACATTGGTGCTTTCATTGAGAGTTCCTCTATGTCATCACCGATAGGCTCGATGGCTCCTTCGATCGTCAACAACGACGCAGTCCAGAGTGAGACTTTTCTCCCCGGACAGATCTTCGTATTCGGCGGCTTCACTGCGGGCCAATTCACTTGACCATCTGGAGCAGATCGAAAGCTACGCCCCCGGCGGTCAGGTCAGATTTGGAAGTTTAAACTTCACGGCTGACATCCGCGGAGACTTGATCTTCGATGGATTCGAGCCACAGCCGAGCGCGCCGCACTGTCACGATGGGCATGATTTAGCTCTGCAGCCGGACAGTGCCCTGGAGGCCGCACACGAGTCCGCTCCAACCCTCAATTCAGAGCCAGCTGCGTAGATCGAGGACGGGTGGCTAGACACCGCCTCGGGGGCTGCAACCTCTACGGCGATGGAGCCGAATACTGACCTTATCCCTTGTGAAGCTCGTGACTCCGAGGTGCCGGACTCCTCGCCGGACTCCGAACCTCCCGCGCCCCCTCCAATCGAATCCGATTGGGCGCCGATCATGGAGTTCACCGCTGCGGACATCTTTCAACACTCACCTTTCGGCGACATCCTGAGTTCGCTAAAGTATCTCCCGTTATCAGGAGAGACCTGGCCGGACTGCGGCCAGGACGGTTGGGATGCGGACGACGAAGAAATTCAAGGCCCACCCACCACCCACTTAGTAGCCACTGTCGACGATCTAACCGACATGCTAGACTTCGACTCCGAAGACATCGACGGTATGAACGACGATGCCGGAGACGACCAAGAACCAGCACCTACTGGGCACTGGAAAGCCACCTTAACTCACGACGTATACATGGTGGATACACCAAAGGGAAGCGATAACGAGGAACAACGGGACGTGGCGAAGGATAACTCCCCCGACAAACAACCAAAACGGCGACGCAAGCGCCGCCCGAAGTCCCGCCTCGATAACAACGGCACCCATACTGACCCAGCCTTAGAGCAGGACGAAGTAGTGGACGACGAACATGCCACCAAGCAACCATCCGAACAGGATGAATTGGACAAGCAACCCATCCCCGGCGAAAATGACAGTCCAGACGATCTCACGCAGGACACATCACCGGAGCATAAGAACCTTCATAAAAGGCTCGTCGCCACTGCAAGAAGTTTGAAGAAGCAAAAGCGGAAGCTCAAAACAGCGGAGGACGCACTCAGAATGAGATGGAGCAAAGTATTCAATACCGCAGATAAATACGGCGATAGTCACCAGGCAAAGAGCTACCCGAAACGCAAGATGTTGCCCGAATTTGACGAGGAGGCCGTAGAGCCCCCACAGTCAAAAAAGAAAGAGGCCGCCTGGATGGATAGACGACCAGATGACAGGCTAAGAGCGGCAAGCGGCGCCGCACACAATCCGGCACACGATCCACATAAGGATCCTCGCAAAAAGGATGGCCCGGTCACGTCCATCTATGGGCCAAAAAAGAAGACTCCAGGGAGCAACACAACCCTCCGAGTGTTTGAAGACAACGGCACACCTAAATACAGGGGCGCCACACACCCACTATGTTTCACCGATGAGATGAAGCACGTGCTACACCCGTCCAGGATACAGCACAACGGAGACACAGGCGCAGACGTGCAGCAGGGACCCGTTGCAAGGATTCTCTTCAGATTAAGACCCTGCGTAAACCTTTCTTACTGTCTCTTGTAGATACACATCCCCCGGTTTCCTACCATAACCGAGGAGGAGGCTGGCGTTTTGGCATCGACCGCGTCAGAAGTTCTCGCCCGTACCTGGACACTAGGGGCTTAGAGCATTGTTCTGCCCGGTATCATAAAGACCGAATACCTCAGGGAGTGTTTGGTGTCTCGAGTTAGGCCTTATATGCATCAGCTCCAAATCATGTCTTTGGTCAAATGTTGGGTTTGCCCGGCTCTTGTGTTTTGCTGCCTTACATTCCGCTCCATCGGCTAACGCGGCACCAGGAGAACTACTGGGATTGTGCCCCGGTTCGGCCGGGCGAGCACCTCAGTAGAGAAAGCCGAAAACTGACTGTCATGATATAGCGAGAGACTGGTCAACCACTCGATCGACTACTGGAATGTTTAGAATTCCTCTGCTTTGACGAAGGACCGCTTTCTGGTCAGGCACATACGCGCCCCGAGTTCGGAGAGCGCGGTGCCTCTAGGGGCTATATAGTAGCCTCACCATCGAGCTCCTATGGCTAACTGAAAGTGATAAAGCATTATAGTCCGGTTTCCTAGTTTGCTATGCTATCACCTCCTTCAAAGGACCAAGACGTTGGATTAAGTGTGAAAAAGCGCTTTTTTTTGCAAACACCCCCGCACCATGTGCGTGGGGGCTGAAGCCAAAGACTGCCATCTTTCAGGTTATACATACATATACGGCCGCACAAGAGATAGTTCAATACTTGAATGCACAAGTATAAAAATTCGTTACATTATAAACATGATCTCACAAATCATACATGTCATTTGAACATAACATCTTTCGAGCACTGCGCCTCTATTAAACGAGCGCCCTGCAGGACTTCCTCAAAATAGTGCTCGGCGGGTAATCGGCTTTTGTCCGAACCCCGGGATGCAACATCGGTGGCATCCATCTCCGCCCAGTATGTCTTAACATGCTCGAGAGCCATCCGTGCACCCTCTATGCATGCCGACCGCTTCATCGCCTCGATATGCGACACCATTCCAAGGAATCGCTGCAACAAGCCAAAATAACTCTCCGGCTTGGGCCTCTCTGGCCACAGATGAGCCACCATATCCTTCATGGCAAGTCCGGACAATCTATTCAGCTCAGCCCACTCAGCCAACCGATCGGTCAATGGAAGTGGACGCTCCGGACTATGGAATTGAGACCAGAAAAGCTCTTCCATTTCGTGATCCTTCTGGCTTCGGAAGTGCACGACTGCGTCCGCCGCACTCGCCGCCAAATCCAGATAAGGATCCTCCGCACCACACAATTGGCCCAACTGAGCATACTTCGGATCCGTGAACTTCCTACGCAGCAGAAAGGGCTTTCCCGCCGCAATGTCTCCGGCCTGACGCAGTTCCTCCTTCATAGCCCGCATCACATACGGGCATCCTTGGCTTCGGCGGCGGCCTTCTTCAGGTCCTCTTGCTCTGCTCGGCGTTCTCTTTCAAGAACCTTATAGCGGTCGGTAGCATCTTTTAATTTCACGGCCATTCCGGCCATCTCCTCTCTGCTTCGGCAGTGAGCAGCCTTTTCGGCTTTTAGCTCTTCCGCTGCCTTCGAGGCAGCCGCATCACTTTTCCTGGCTTGCTCCTTGGCTCGAGCAAGCTCTGCTCGAAGGTCTTCCACAGCAGCGGCACCATCTGCATCAAGCATACAAATTGTAAGGAACGGGCATCAACTCCCTTACTAGGTGACCGCGGAGCAACCACCTACCTTGTGACTCGTGAAGTCGTTTATTGACCAGCACGATGTCCGCATCCGCAACGTCGAGTTGCCGCTTCAGCTCGGCAACTCCATCAGTCCGGCTGGCCACCGAATGTTCCGCCACATGCATAGGAAAGGCGACATTCTATAACTGAGATTATGATCCTCGGCACGCTGTCGCTTCCGACAGCATACCAAGTCTCAGGGGCTATTATCTATACAGGGCGCACTCCATGTGCAAAACTGTCAAAAGACGCGCTCTCGAGCAAATCCTACAGCTCCACTGGCCGTACTCCAGTGGGTGCCGAACTCCCCGGCCCCGCCGGACTAGGGGAGACCCTCCGTGACGACACCTCAGGGTCGTCCGCCCCGCCCGACGAGGCGGCAGATGGAGGCGTTCGCTCTCCATCATCTCCGGACGAAGGTCCCCCGAAGATGAGCTCTGCTGAGAAGGGCTGAGATCCGAACTACAAGGTGAAAACTTCGGTTAACCTTAGAAATAAAGTAGGGATGTCCCCTATTACAAACCCCCCCTTTTTGTTGGGGAACATAGTAATTTCAAAAAATTTCCTACGCACACGCAAGATCATGGTGATGGCATAGCAACGAGAGGGGAGAGTATTGTCCACGTACCCTCGTAGACCGTAAGCGAAAGCGTTAGCACAACGCGGTTGATGTAGTCGTACGTCTTCACGATCCGACCGATCCAAGTACCGAACGTACGGCACCTCCGAGTTCAGCACACGTTCAGTTCGATGACGATCCCCGGGCTCCGATCCAGCAAAGCTTCGGGGATGAGTTCTGTCAGCACGACGGCGTGGTGACGATGATGATGTTCTACCGGCGCAGGGCTTCCCCTAAACTCTGCGACGATATGACCGAGGTGGAATATGGTGGAGGGGGGCACCGCACACGGCTAAGGAACGATCCGTAGATCAACTTGTGTGTCATGGGGTGCCCCCTGACCCCGTATATAAAGGAGCAAGGGGGAGGGGGCGGCCGGCCAAGGGAGGGCGCGCCAGGGAGGAGTCCTACTCCCACCATGTAGTAGGAGTAGGAGAGAAGGAAAGGGAAGAGAGAAGGGAAGGAAGGAGGGGGTGCGGCCCCTCCCCCTAGTCCAATTCGGACTGGGCCTTGGGGGGGCAGCCTGCCCTAGGCAGCCCCTCTCTCTTTCCCATATGGCCCAATAAGGCCCAATACTTCTCCCGGCGAATTCCCGTAACTCTCCGGTACTCTGAAAAATACCCGAATCACTCGGAACCTTTCCGAAGTTCGAATATAGTCGTCCAATATATCAATCTTTACCTCTCGACCATTTCGAGACTCCTCGTCATGTCCCCGATCTCATCCGGGACTCCGAACTCCTTCGGTACATCAAAACTCATAAACTCATAATATAACTGTCATCGAAACCTTAGGCGTGCGGACCCTACGGGTTCGAGAACTATGTAGACATGACCTAGAACTATTCTTGGTTAATAACCAATAGCGGAACCTGGATGCCCATATTGGCTCCTACATATTCTACGAAGATCTTTATCGGTCAAACCGCATAACAACATACTTTGCTCCCTTTGTCATCGGTATGTTACTTGCCCGAGATTCGATCATCGGTATCCAATACCTAGTTCAATATCGTTACCGGCAAGTCTCTTTACTCGTTACGTAATGCATCACTCCGTAACTAACTCATTAGCTACATTGCTTGCAAGCCTTATAGTGATGTGCATTACCGAGAGGGCCCAGAGATACCTCTCCGACAATTGGAGTGACAAAACCTAATCTCGAAATACGCCAACCCAACATGTACCTTTGGAGACACCTGTAGTACTCCTTTATAATCACCCAGTTACGTTGTGACGTTTGGTAGCACCCAAAGTGTTCCTCCGGTAAACGGGAGTTGCATAATCTCATAGTTACAGGAACATGTATAAGTCATGAAGAAAGCAATAGCAACATACTAAACGATCAAGTGCTAGGCTAACGGAATGGGTCATGTCAATCACATCATTCTCCTAATGATGTGATCCCATTAATCAAATGACAACACATGTCTATGGTTAGGAAACATAACCATCTTTTATTAATGAGCTAGTCAAGTAGAGGCATACTAGTGACTATATGTTTGTCTATGTATTCACACATGTATCATGTTTCCGGTTAATACAATTCTAGCATGAATAATAAATATTTATCATGAAATAAGGAAATAAATAATAACTTTATTATTGCCTCTAGGGCATATTTCCTTCAGTCTCCCACTTGCACTAGAGTCAATAATCTAGTTCACATCGCTATGTGATTAAACACCAATATTCACATCTGTATGTGATTAATATTGTCATGTGATCAACACCCATAGGGTTTACTAGAGTCAATAATCTAGTTCACATCGCTATGTGATTAAGACCCAAAGAGTACTAAGGTATGATCATGTTTTGCTCGTGAGAGAAGTTTAGTCAACGGGTCTGTCATATTACAGAGTCGTATGTATTTTGCAAATATTCTATGTCTACAATGCTTTGCACGGAGCTACTCTAGCTAATTGCTCCCACTTTCAATATGTATCCAGATTGAGAATTAGAGTCATCTGGATCGGTGTAAAAGTTTGCACCGATGTAACTTTTACGACGAGCTCTTTTATCATCACCATAATCGAGAAACATCTCCTTAGTCCTCACTAAGGATATTCTTGACCGCTGTCCAGTGATCTACTATTAGATCAAAATTGTATTCCTTTGTCAAACTCAGAGCAAGGTATACAATAGGTCTGGTTCATAGCATAGCATACTTTATAGAACCTATGACTGAGGCATAGGGAATGACTTTTCATTCTCTTTCTATCTTCTGCCGTGGTCGGGCTTTGAGTCTTACTCAATTTCACACCTCGCAGCACAGGCAAGAACTCTTTCTTTGACTGTTCCATTTTGAACTATTTAAAAATCTTGTCAAGGTATGTACTCATTGAAAATCTTATCAAGCGTCTTGATCTATCTCAATAGATCTTGATGCTTAATATGTAAGCAGCTTCATTGAGGTCTTTCTTTGAAAAACTCCTTTCAAACACTCCTTTATGCTTTCCAGAAATTTCTACATCATTTCCAATTAATAATATGTCATTCACATATACTTATCAGAAATGCTGTAGTGCTCCCACTCACTTTCTTGTAAATACAGTTCTTTCCAAAAGTCTGTATAAAACCATATGCTTTGATCAACTCATCAAAGCGTATATTCCAACTCCGAGATGCTTGCACCAGTCCATTGATGGATCGCTGGAGCTTGCACATTTTGTTAGCACCTTTTGGATTAACAAAACCTTCTGGCTGCTGTTGGGGAACGTAGCAGAAATTCAAAATTTTCCTATGTGTCACCAAGATCTATCTATGTAGATCTACTCTTGTAATACCCACATCATCAATATCAATCAAGGAGGGCATAGGGTTTTACCTCCATCAAGAGGGCCCGAACCTGGGTAAAACATCGTGTCCCTAGTCTCCTGTTACCATCCGCCTAGACGCACAGTTCGGGACCCCCTACCCGAGATCCGCCGGTTTTGACACCGACATTGGTGCTTTCATTGAGAGTTCCTCTATGTCATCACCGATAGGCTCGATGGCTCCTTCGATCGTCAACAACGACGCAGTCCAGAGTGAGACTTTTCTCCCCGGACAGATCTTCGTATTCGGCGGCTTCACTGCGGGCCAATTCACTTGACCATCTGGAGCAGATCGAAAGCTACGCCCCCGGCGGTCAGGTCAGATTTGGAAGTTTAAACTTCACGGCTGACATCCGCGGAGACTTGATCTTCGATGGATTCGAGCCACAGCCGAGCGCGCCGCACTGTCACGATGGGCATGATTTAGCTCTGCAGCCGGACAGTGCCCTGGAGGCCGCACACGAGTCCGCTCCAACCCTCAATTCAGAGCCAGCTGCGTAGATCGAGGACGGGTGGCTAGACACCGCCTCGGGGGCTGCAACCTCTACGGCGATGGAGCCGAATACT
>NC_041381.1:691523842-691530837 GCF_002162155.2 Triticum dicoccoides
ATCTCCATAATCGAGAAACATCTCCTTAGTCCTCACTAAGGATATTCTTGACCGCTGTCCAGTGATCTACTATTAGATCAAAATTGTATTCCTTTGTCAAACTCAGAGCAAGGTATACAATAGGTCTGGTTCATAGCATAGCATACTTTATAGAACCTATGACTGAGGCATAGGGAATGACTTTTCATTCTCTTTCTATCTTCTGCCGTGGTCGGGCTTTGAGTCTTACTCAATTTCACACCTCGCAGCACAGGCAAGAACTCTTTCTTTGACTGTTCCATTTTGAACTATTTAAAAATCTTGTCAAGGTATGTACTCATTGAAAATCTTATCAAGCGTCTTGATCTATCTCAATAGATCTTGATGCTTAATATGTAAGCAGCTTCATCGAGGTCTTTCTTTGAAAAACTCCTTTCAAACACTCCTTTATGCTTTCCAGAAATTTCTACATCATTTCCAATTAATAATATGTCATTCACATATACTTATCAGAAATGCTGTAGTGCTCCCACTCACTTTCTTGTAAATACAGTTCTTTCCAAAAGTCTGTATAAAACCATATGCTTTGATCAACTCATCAAAGCGTATATTCCAACTCCGAGATGCTTGCACCAGTCCATTGATGGATCGCTGGAGCTTGCACATTTTGTTAGCACCTTTTGGATTAACAAAACCTTCTGGCTGCTGTTGGGGAACGTAGCAGAAATTCAAAATTTTCCTATGTGTCACCAAGATCTATCTATGGAGAAACCAGCAACGAGGGGAAGGAGAGTGCATCTACATACCCTTGTAGATCGCTAAGCGGAAGCGTTCAAGAGAACGGGGTTGAAGGAGTCGTACTCGTCGTGATTCAAATCACCGGAGATCCTAGTGCCCAACGGACGGCACCTCCGCGTTCAACACACGTACAGCCCGGTGATGTCTCCCATGCCTTGATCCAGCAAGGAGAGAGGGAGAGGTTGAGGAAGACTCCATCCAACAGCAGCACAACGGTGTGGTGGTGATGGAGGAGCGTGCTAGTCCCGCAGGGCTTCGCCAAGCACCTACGGGAGAGGAGGAGGTGTCACGGGAGGGAGGGAGGCGCCAGGGCTTCTGGTATGGATGCCCTCCCTCCCCTCCACTATATATAGGGGCAAGGGAGAGGGGGGAGGCACAGCCTTGCCCCTTCCTCCAAGGAAGGGGTGCGGCCAAGAGGGGGGGAGGAGTCCATCCTCCCCAAGGCACCTCGGAGGTGCCTTCCCCCTTGAGGACTCTTCCCTCCCCAAGTTTCCTTGGCGCATGGGCCTCTTGGGGCTGGTTCCCTTGGCCCATATAGGCCAAGGCGCACCCCCTACAGCCCATGTGGCCCCTCGGGGCAGGTGGACCCCCCCCCGGTGGACCCCCGGACCCCTTTCGGCACTCCCGGTACAATACCGATAAAGTGCGAAACTTTTCCGGCGACCAAAATAGGACTTCCCATATATAAATCTTTACCTCCGGACCATTCCGGAACTCCTCGTGACGTCCGGGATCTCATCCGGGACTCCGAACAACATTCGGTAACCACATACAAAATTCCTTTATAACCCTAGCGTCATCGAACCTTAAGTGTGTAGACCCTACGGGTTCGGGAGACATGCAGACATGACCGAGATGACTCTCCGGTCAATAACCAACAGCTGGATCTGGATACCCATGTTGGCTCCCACATGTTCCACGATGATCTCATCGGATGAACCACGATGTCAAGGACTCAATCGATCCCGTATACAATTCCCTTTGTCTAACGGTATTGTACTTGCCCGAGATTCGATCATCGGTATACCGATACCTTGTTCAATCTCGTTACCGGCAAGTCTCTTTACTCGTTCCGTAACACATCATCCCGTGATCAACCCCTTGGTCACATTGTGCACATTATGATGATGTCCTACCGAGTGGGCCCAGAGATACCTCTCCGTTTACACGGAGTGACAAATCCCAGTCTCGATTCGTGCCAACCCAACAGATACTTTCGGAGATACCTGTAATGCACCTTTATAGCCACCCAGTTACGTTGTGACGTTTGGTACACCCAAAGCATTCCTACGGTATCCGGGAGTTGCACAATCTCATGGTCTAAGGAAAAGATACTTGACATTAGAAAAGCTTTAGCATACGAACTACACGATCTTTGTGCTAGGCTTAGGATTGGGTCTTGTCCATCACATCATTCTCCTAATGATGTGATCCCGTTATCAACGACATCCAATGTCCATGGTCAGGAAACCGTAACCATCTATTGATTAACGAGCTAGTCAACTAGAGGCTTACTAGGGACATGGTGTTGTCTATGTATCCACACATGTATCTGAGTTTCCTATCAATACAATTATAGCATGGATAATAAACGATTATCATGAACAAGGAAATATAATAATAACTAATTTATTATTGCCTCTAGGGCATATTTCCAACAGCTGCATCATATACAACTCTTCTTCCAGAAATCCATTCAAGAATGCAGTTTTGACATCCATTTGCCAGATTTCATAATCATGAAATGCAGCAATAGCTAACATGATTCGGACAAACTTAAGCATCGCTACGGGTGAGAAAGTCTCATCGTAGTCAACCCCTTGAACTTGTCGAAAACCTTTCGCAACAAGTCGAGCTTAGTAGATAGTAACACTACTATCAGTGTCTGTCTTCCTCTTGAAGATCCATTTATTTAACATGGCTTGCTGATCATTGAGCAAGTCAATCAAAGTCCATACTTTGTTCTCATACATGGATCATATCTCAGATTTTATGGCCTCAAACCATTTCGCGGAATCTGGGCTCATCATCGCTTCCTGATAGTTCGTAGGTTCATCATGGTCTAGTAACATGACTTCCAGAACAGGATTACCGTACCACACTGGTGCGGATCTTACTCTGGAAGACCTACGAGGTTTGGCAGCAACTTGATTTGAAGTTTCATGATCATCATCATTAACTTCCTCACTAATTGGTGTAGTAATCACTGAACTGATTTCTGTGATGAACTACTTTCCAGTAAGGGAGAAGGTACAATTACCTCATCAAGTTCTACTTTCCTCCCACTCACTTCTTTCGAGAGAAACTCCTTCTCTAGAAAGGATCCATTTTTAGCAACGAATATCTTGCCTTCGGATCTGTGATAGAAGGTGTACCCAACAATTTCCTTTGGGTATTCTATGAAGACGCACTTCTCCGATTTGGGTTCGAGCTTATTAGGTTGAAAACCCTTTTCATATAAGCATCGCAACTCCAAACTTTAAGAAACGACAGCTTAGGTTTATTGCTAAACCATAGTTCATACGGTGTCATCTCAACGGATTTAGATGGTGCCCTATTTAAAGTGAATGCAGCTGTCTTTAATACATAACCCCAAAATGATAGTGGTAAATCGGTAAGATACATCATAGATCGCGCCATATCCAATAAAGTGCGGTTATGACGTTCGGACACACCATTACGTTGTGGTGTTCCATGTGGCGTGAGCTGTGAAACTATTCCACATAGTTTTATATGAAGGCCAAACTCATAACTAAATATTTGTCTCTGTGATCAAATCGCAGAAACTTTATTTTCTTGTTACGATGATTCTTCACTTTACTCTGAAATTCTTTAAACTTTTCAAATGTTTCAGACTTGTGCTTCATTAAGTAGATATACTCATATCTGCTCAAATCATCTTGTGAAGGTCAGAAAATAACGATACCTGCCACGAGCATCAACACTCATTGGACCGCATACATCGGTATGTATTATTTCCAATAAGTCAGTAGCTCATTCCATTGTTCCGGAGAACGGAGTTTTAGTCATCTTGCCCAAAAGGCACGGTTCGCAAGAATCAAATGATCACTACAAGAAATATGTCAACTTATGACCACCACTATTGGTCACTGAAAGGTCACAAATTTCCATTTATGACCTTTTTGTGACCAAAAACAGAAGGTCAAAAGCTGGCCTTCGTAAACTGACTATAGCGACCTTTCTTCTGTAATGGTCAAAGACGTTTACGACCAAAATATTCCTACTGTGGGGTTTTGGTCACTAGCAACCTCCCCAGGCCACGTAGGCATCCAGCGTGGCAAGCTGATGTGGCACAAGATTCAGCCCGGTCCGATTTGGTGTTCTACATGGGCCGAGCCCATCAATTCGGCCTTTTTAATGTATTTTTTTCCTGTGCTTTTATTAGCTACCTGGGTCTGGCCCAACAATTCAGCCTTATTGATTTCTTTGCGTGGCCCTTTTAACAGCAGATTTTCTTTTTAATCATGTATTTTTCTGGGCCATTTCATTGCTGGGCCTCTCATGTTTTTCCCTCAAAAATAACTGTCCAATATAACTTGGGCCTAGCCCAGTTCCGAAAAAATTGATCCAATCCAAAAAAAATATTATGCCATTGACATTACAACACATCACCCAGTTCTGATATATTTTCAAAGCAACGTGCAACGTTATTATATTACAACCATTCATTCCAGCAATACTATTTGAGGCTGGCTGGCTAAGCTACTACTAACTGACTGCGGGCTAACTATGTTTTTACAAACAAAAAACAAACGCTACTGCATTTGCATGGCACTGCTGAAATACTCCAGGATCGTGAAAAAAATAGAACTAACCTATCTGGTACTTCACAACAACCAAACATGTAATCTGCTTAATGGAAAGATTTCTTCTCCAAGTCCCGCTTCTCCCTTAGCAAGCAATGACAGGCTGATGCAAAACATCTGAGCATTCAAAAGAGAACAAAAGGTAAGTCACTGATAGAATACAGAGTACTTTTAAAATAAAAAGTAAAGATACACCAGTATATTATCATTCTACTTATTATTATTATTAACCAGATCATTCTACTTATCCAGAATATGGCTATTGATCAAAATTGGGAATTGAGTTGGCACATATGACAAACTTAGCAGCAAACGAGCAAGGAATGTTTCACATACACGACAAGGTTTAAAAACCATCATTCAAAGTTACAGCAGATCGAAGTTCCATTTGAGTATATGGAATAACATTCATATTCAATCAATAGTACCTATTAAACTACCAGGTGCATGATCGAATTAAATAGACACTAGTTATTCATCTTGCCATCTGCTGTAACAGAGCAACTATGTCAAAGTTAATTATGTGTATGTCACATGATACATGCATCAGGCATAAGGACATCAAGCATCAGGCCCATATCTGTTCAGCAAGACGGAGTACATACCTTTGTGTCGATGCAATGGATGGGGCTGCAGTTGAACACTTGAACATATGGTCCGCATCATCATTGACGCTGGACGTCGCACGTACTTGTCCATTTAGAAGTATGCCATGAAAGATGTTACACAAGCAAGTATTAGCATAATGTAGAGCTTCTACAGTACATGCAAGCTTTAGATATGAAGGACCAAGCAAACTATCTCGTGACCTAATTAGAACTTGTTCCAATTAGTTAACATGAAAGAATCTACACTAAAAATGCATAATCAAAGAGCTCGACTTCAGTATAGCAAGATTAAATTCCCAGTGGGGAGAGGATGGGCAGCTGCTCTTGCTGCTGACAGGCTAACTCGCCTGAATTGGAAAGACCGATGTTAGTCAAAGCTTTAGCTCGCCTGAATGTAGCCAAATGGCTGTCATTTAGTAGTATTAGTTAATTATTATCCGGCCAGACCTATCGAGATATCGAGGTCAGGATTAATCTCCAAATGACTAGCCCTCAATTGTACGCAATGGTGCATTCAACTTTGCAGTGCCACACTATTACCAAAGGCATTTGACGAAAGGCTGCACCAAAACAGTGGTTAATTACTGACACATTTATGCGATGGTGCGCTTAGCATTGTAGCACTAAGAGGGAAACTAGTATTCACTTGCACGACGGGATCACAGGCGAATAAGTCGATTGGTGTGTTTTAACAAGTGCACGCACAACGGAGAACACCAGCACTCCAGAAGGTCAGGTGTTCAGTCCACACGGATATGCAGACAGACAGTAAGTCAGTAAGTACTACTACTGCAGAAAATATGCCCTCGCTAAGCTGATATCTCAATCAACAGAGGCAAGAAGTCGACCAAACCAAACCAACCAGGGCGTTGTTCTTGACGCTAAGCATGAGAATGGAGAGGGGCCCCGTGCTGAACTCCTCCTCCTCCTTCTTCCCCTGCTGCCAACAAAAGAAAGACAGAAAAAACGACAATGTCAGTAAGCTGTTGTGGCGCATGAGAACACCGTCAAGGGAGAAGAGGGGCGGCGAAAACGGTGAGAGAGCAGAGGAGGCGGCCGTGCTTACCCCTGCACTGCGCTGCGCTGGATTTGGTCAGTGAGGAGAAGATGGGCGAGCAGCATCTCGTCATCGCTAAAACCGCGTCGTCCCCCAACCCCGAGCGAGAAGACTCCTCCTCTCCCGGCGCCGTCGGCGTCCAAGTTGATGCAAGCGAGCAGCCAGTCAGGCATCCCACTAGCAGGAGCGCGCACCGTTGACGTCGTCGCAGCACCGGCGCCAGCGCCGTTGGGGTCAGCCTCGCGGATCCGCGGGATCCGACGCGCAGACGGCGGATGTGCCGCTCCCTGTAGGCCACCGACGCAGACAGATGGATCCTGCGAGGAGATGGGAATCCAGCGCCACGTCGGTGCATGCCATACCTTGAACACGGGGGCTTGGGGGGAGGAGGCAGGCCCGGCAGTGGAGTAGCGCCACGTCCATCCTCACATCGATCTGCACCGGCGCCATGGCTTCCTCCGCCGCCGCCATGGCTCGATCTGCTCGTCGAGGCCGCCACGCGGATTCTCCATCCTCTCCTCCGCCCACCAGGCACGCGTCAACCCATCCCCCCACATGTCTCTGCTCCCCCGTCCGCTAGGTGCGCGAACCCTGGCACCAGATCTATCGGGAGAGGCGACCGCGAGCGGAGGGAGGAGGAGGAGGCGCAATGGGGAGGTCCGAGCGGTGACTGTGTGGGGGGAACACCGGAGGAGTGGGGTGGGGGCGGTGGCGCGTCGAGATCCA
>NC_041381.1:691531355-691578072 GCF_002162155.2 Triticum dicoccoides
GCTAGGGTTCGCTACGCAGGGAGAGAGTGGAGTGGTGTGCGGTGGGTGGGTGAGACCGTGAGAGGGTGAGGTGAGGGCCGTTGGATCCAGGAAAATCCGACGGTGGTTTATCCATGATCCGCGTGAGAGGCCTTTGGACCAATCAGAACGTAGTATACAGGTATGATATTTTGACCATTTAAATTGGTCATAATTGACTAAAAGAAGTTGATAAATCATGTTAGCTATTTTATTATGACCTTAAAATATGAAGAGAAAAAACTTCTCATTGTGTCAGCAAATTTGACTATAGCTTTCAGGAATAATCACAAATTGAAAAAAGACAAAAAAAAATTTAAAGAGTTATGAGAAATGAGTTCTCTTAAATCATTTTTTTCATTTTTCGAGTGTCCAAAATGAGTTTTTTTGAAGGACCTATAATATATTAAATGCAAAATTGGACCAAATCATTTTTCTAAAATACTAGGTTAAATTTAATGCACAATTGACCAAATGGTTGGGTGTAAAAAGTTTTGATCCACCTCTCGTGAAAAAGACAAATTTCCGCCGATTTAGTTGGAAGCGGGTCAAATTTGAACTGCAGCTGCCTCATAGTTTGCTATTTATTTTTTCCAAAAATCATTTCTAGGTACATAAGTACCTATTTAATCAGAGAAACACCAAAAAAATTCCAAGATTCAACAACTAGCTAGGAACGGTCATTCCCGCTGTTTTGACCGCATTTTGAAACAGGCATAAAAAATTCAAAAAAAATCAAAAAATTGGGAAACCTTCGCATTGTGTCATTATATGTGGCCAAGTTCCCAGGAAAAATAACAAACTTGTAATACGGCAATTATTTTAAAAAAGTGTTCTCACAAACGAGCTATCACGTGTGGAGATCAATGGCTTTCAAGCCAAATGATCAATCTTATGGCCACATTCATGGCATAGTTTGTTCAAATGATCTCATATTGTGCACAAGGGTGCATATTAGAATGGAAAACAATGTTGCCTAAGGAAGTTTTCATTTTCTTTGGACGAAAAAACCATTTTTTATTTTCCGAGTGCCCGAAAGGAGGTTTTTTGTGAAGGAACTACCAAATAATTGTTGCAAAATTGGACCAAATCATTTTTCTAAAATACTAGGACATATTTAATGCACAATTGACCAAATGGTTGGGTGTGAAAAGTTTTGATCCACCTCTCGTGAAAAAGACAAATTTCCGCCGATTCAGTTGGAAGCGGGTCAAATTTGAACTGCAGCTGCCTCATAGTTTGCTATTTATTTTTTCCAAAAATCATTTCTAGGTACATAAGTACCTATTTAATCAGAGAAACACCAAAAAAAATTCCAAGATTCAACAACTAGCTAGGAACGGTCATTCCCGCCGTTTTGACCGCATTTTGAAACGGGCATAAAAAATTCAAAAAAATCAAAAAATTGGGAAACCTTCGCATTGTGTCATTATATGTGGCCAAGTTCCCAGGAAAAATAACAAACTTGTAATACGGCAATTATTTTAAAAAAGTGTTCTCAGAAACGAGCTATCACGTGTGGAGATCAACGGCTTTCAAGCCAAATGATCAATCTTATGGCCACATTCATGGCATAGTTTGTTCAAATGATCTCATATTGTGCACAAGGGTGCATATTAGAATGGCAAACAATGTCGCCTAAGGAAGTTTTCATTTTCTTTGGACGAAAAAACCATTTTTCATTTTCCGAGTGCCCAAAAGGAGGTTTTTTTGTGAAGGAACTACCAAATAATTGTTGCAAAATTGGACCAAATCATTTTTCTAAAATACTAGTACATATTAATGCACAATTGACCAAATGGTTGGGTGTAAAAAGTTTTGATCCACCTCTCGTGAAAAAGACAAATTTCCGCCGATTTAGTTGGAAGCGGGTCAAATTTGAACTGCAGCTGCCTCATAGTTCGCTATTTATTTTTTCCAAAAATCATTTCTAGGTACATAAGTACCTATTTAATCAGAGAAATACCAAAAAATATCCAAGATTCAACAACTAGCTAGGAACGGTCATTCCCGCCGTTTTGACCGCATTTTGAAACGGGCATAAAAAATTCAAAAAAATCAAAAAATTGGGAAACCTTTGCATTGTGTCATTATATGTGGCCAAGTTCCCAAGAAAAATAACAAACTTGTAATACGGCAATTATTTTAAAAAGTGTTCTCAGAAACGAGCTATCACGTGTGGAGATCAATGGCTTTCAAGCCAAATGATCAATCTTATGGCCACATTCATGGCATAGTTTGTTCAAATGATCTCATATTGTGCACAAGGGTGCATATTAGAATGGCAAACAATGTTGCCTAAGGAAGTTTTCATTTTCTTTGGACGAAAAGAACCATTTTTCATTTTCCGAGTGCCCGAAAGGAGGTTTTTTTGTGAAGGAACTACCAAATAATTGTTGCAAAATTCGACCAAATCATTTTTCTAAAATACTAGGACATATTTAATGCACAATTGACCAAATGGTTGGGTGTAAAAAGTTTTGATCCACCTCTCGTGAAAAAGACAAATTTCCGCCGATTCAGTTGGAAGCGGGTCAAATTTGAACTGCAGCTGCCTCATAGTTTGCTATTTATTTTTTCCAAAACTCATTTCTAGGTACATAAGTAACTATTTAATTAGAGAAACACCAAAAAAATCCAAGATTAAACAACTAGCTAGGAACGGTCATTCCCGCCGTTTTGACCGCATTTTGAAACGGGCATAAAAAATTCAAAAAAAATCAAAAAATTAGGAAACCTTCGCATTGTGTCATTATATGTGGCCAAGTTCCCAGGAAAAATAACAAACTTGTAATACGGCAATTATTTTAAAAAAGTGTTCTCATAAACGAGCTATCACGTGTGGAGATCAATGGCTTTCAAGCCAAATGATCAATCTTATGGCCACATTCATGGCATAGTTTGTTCAAATGATCTCATATTGTGCACAAGGGTGCATATTAGAATGGCAAACAATGTTGCCTAAGGAAGTTTTCATTTTCTTTGGACGAAAAGAACCATTTTTCATTTTCCGAGTGCCCGAAAGGAGGTTTTTTTGTGAAGGAACTACCAAATAATTGTTGCAAAATTCGACCAAATCATTTTTCTAAAATACTAGGACATATTTAATGCACAATTGACCAAATGGTTGGGTGTAAAAAGTTTTGATCCACCTCTCGTGAAAAAGACAAATTTCCGCCGATTCAGTTGGAAGCGGGTCAAATTTGAACTGCAGCTGCCTCATAGTTTGCTATTTATTTTTTCCAAAAATCATTTCTAGGTACATAAGTATCTATTTAATCAGATAAACACCAAATAATTCCAAGATTCAACAACTAGCTAGGAACGGTCATTCCCGCCGTTTTGACCGCATTTTGAAACGGGCATAAAAATTTCAAAAAAAAATCAAAAAATTGGGAAACCTTCACATTGTGTCATTATATGTGGCCAAGTTCCCAGTAAAAATAACAAACTTGTAATACGACAATTATTTTAAAAAAGTGTTCTCAGAAATGAGTTATCATCTCTCAAGATTCATGGCTTTCAAGGCAAATGATCAAACTTATGGCCACATTTGTGGCATAGTTTGTTCAAATGATCTCATATTGTGCACAAGGGTGCATATTGGAATGGCAAACAATTTTGCCTAAGGAAGTTTTCATTTTCTTTGGACGAAAAAACCATTTTTCATTTTTCGAGTGCACGAAAGGAGGTTTTTTTGTGAAGGAACTAACAAATAATTGTTGCAAAATTGTACCAAATCATTTTTCTAAAATACTAGGACATATTTAATGCACAATTGACCAAATGGTTGGGTGTAAAAAGTTTTGATCCACCTCTCGTGAAAAAGACAAATTTCCGCCGATTCAGTTGGAAGTGGGTCAAATTTGAACTGCAACTGCCTCATAGTTTGCTATTTATTTTTTCCAAAAATAATTTCTAGGTACATAAGTACCTATTTAATCAGAGAAACACCAAAAAAATTCCAAGATTCAACAACTAGCTAGGAACGGTCATTCCTGCCGTTTTGACCGCATTTTGAAACGGGCATAAAAAATTCAAAAATAATCAAAAAATTAGGAAACCTTCGCATTGTGTCATTATATGTGGCCAAGTTCCCAGGAAAAATAACAAACTTGTAATACGGCAATTATTTTAAAAAAGTGTTCTCAGAAACGAGCTATCACGCGTGGAGATCAATGGCTTTCAAGCCAAATGATCAATCTTATGGCCACATTCATGGCATAGTTTATTCAAATGATCTCATATTGTGCACAAGGTTGCATATTAGAATGGCAAACAATGTTGTCTAAGGAAGTTTTCATTTTCTTTGGACGAGAAAACCATTTTCCATTTTCCGAGTGCCCGAAAGGAGGTTTTTTTGTGAATGAACTACCAAATAATTGTTGCAAAATTGGACCAAATCATTTTTCTAAAATACTAGGACATATTTAATGCACAATTTACCAAATGGTTGGGTGTAAAAAGTTTTGATCCACCTCTCGTGAAAAAGACAAATTTCCGCCGATTCAGTTGGAAGCGGGTCAAATTTGAACTGCAACTGCCTCATAGTTTGCTATTTATTTTTTCCAAAAATCATTTCTAGGTACATAAGTATCTATTTAATCAGAGAAACACCAAAAAAATTCCAAGATTCAACAACTAGCTAGGAACGGTCATTCCCGCCGTTTTGACCGCATTTTGAAACGGGCATAAAAAATTCAAAAAAAATCAAAAAATTGGGAAACCTTCACATTGTGTCATTATATGTGGCCAAGTTCCCAGTAAAAATAACAAACTTGTAATACGGCAATTATTCTAAAAAATTGTTCTCAGAAATGAGCTATCATCTCTCAAGATTCATGGCTTTCAAGGCAAATGATCAAACTTATGGCCACATTCGTGGCATAGTTTGTTCAAATGATCTCATATTGTGCACAAGGGTGCATATTGGAATGGCAAACAATGTTGCCTAAGGAAGTTTTCATTTTCTTTGGAGGAAAAAACCATTTTTCATTTTTTGAGTGCCTGAAAGGAGGTTTTTTTGTGAAGGAACTACCAAATAATTGTTGCAAAATTTTACCAAATCATTTTTATAAAATACTAGGACATATTTAATGCACAATTGACCAAATGGTTGGTTGTAAAAAGTTTTGATCCACCTCTCGTGAAAAAGACAAATTTCCGCCGATTCAGTTGGAAGCGGGTCAAATTTGAACTGCAGCTGCCTCATAGTTTGCTATTTATTTTTTCCAAAAATCATTTCTAGGTACATAAGTACCTATTTAATTAGAGAAACACCAAAAAAAATCCAAGATTCAACAACTAGCTAGGAACGGTCATTCCCGCCGTTTTGACCGCATTTTGAAACGGGCATAAAAAATTCAAAAAAAATCAAAAAATTAGGAAACCATCGCATTGTGTCATTATATGTGGCCAAGTTCCCAGGAAAAATAACAAACTTGTAATACAGCAATTATTTTAAGAAAGTGTTCTCAGAAACGAGCAACCACGTGTGGAGATCAATGGCTTTCAAGCCAAATGATCAATCTTATGGCCACATTCATGGCATAGTTTGTTCAAATGATCTCATATTATGCACAAGGGTGCATATTAGAATGGCAAACAATGTTGCCTAAGGAAGTTTTCATTTTCTTTGAATGAAAAAACCATTTTTCATTTTCCGAGTGCCCGAAAGGAGGTTTTTTTATGAAGGAACTACCAAATAATTGTTGCAAAATTGGACCAAATCATTTTTCTAAAATACTAGGACATATTTAATGCACAATTGACCAAATGGTTGGGTGTAAAAAGTTTTGATCCACCTCTCGTGAAAAAGACAAATTTCCGCTGATTTAGTTGGAAGCGGGTCAAATTTGAACTGCAGCTGCCTCATAGTTTGCTATTTATTTTTTCCAAAAATCATTTCTAGGTACATAAGTATCTATTTAATCAGAGAAACACCAAAAAAATTCCAAGATTCAACAACTAGCTAGGAACGGTCATTCCCGCCGTTTTGACCGCATTTTGAAACGGGCATAAAAATTCAAAAAAAATCAAAAAATTGGGAAACCTTCACATTGTGTCATTATATGTGGCCAAGTTCCTATTAAAAATAACAAACTTGTAATACGGCAATTATTCTAAAAAAGTGTTCTCAGAAATGAGCTATCATCTCTCAAGATTCATGGCTTTCAAGGCAAATGATCAAACTTATGGCCACACTCGCGGCATAGTTTGTTCAAATGATCTCATATTGTGCACAAGGGTGCATATTGGAATGGCAAACAATGTTGCCTAAGGAAGTTTTCATTTTCTTTGGACGAAAAAACCATTTTTCATTTTTTGAGTGCCCGAAAGGAGGTTTTTTGTGTGAAGGAACTACCAAATAATTGTTGCAAAATTGTACCAAATCATTTTTCTAAAATACTAGGACATATTTAGTGCACAATTGACCAAATGGTTGGGTGTAAAAAGTTTTGATCCACCTCTCGTGAAAAAGACAAATTTCCGCCGATTCAGTTGGACGCGGGTCAAATTTGAACTGCAGCTGCCTCATAGTTTGCTATTTATTTTTTCCAAAAATCATTTATAGGTACATAAGTACCTATTTAATTAGATAAACACCAAAAAAAATCCAAGATTCAACAACTAGCTAGGAACGGTCATTCCCGCCGTTTTGACCGCATTTTGAAACGGGCATAAAAAATTCAAAAAAATCGAAAAATTAGGAAACCTTCGCATTGTGTCATTATATGTGGCCAAGTTCCCAGGAAAAATAACAAACTTGTAATACGGCAATTATTTTAAGAAAGTGTTCTCAGAAACGAGCTATCACGTGTGGAGATCAATGGCTTTCAAGCCAAATGATCAATCTTATGGCCACATTCATGGCATAGTTTGTTCAAATGATCTCCTATTATGCACAAGGGTGCATATTAGAATGGAAAACAATGTTGCCTAAGGAAGTTTTCATTTTCTTTGAATGAAAAAACCATTTTTCATTTTCCGAGTGCCCGAAAGGAGGTTTTTTTGTGAAGGAACTACCAAATAATTGTTGCAAAATTGGACCAAATCATTTTTCTAAAATACTAGGACATATTTAATGCACAATTTACCAAATGGTTGGGTGTAAAAAGTTTTGATCCACCTCTCGTGAAAAAGACAAATTTCCGCCGATTTAGTTGGAAGCGGGTCAAATTTGAACTGCAGCTGCCTCATAGTTTGCTATTTATTTTTTCCAAAAATCATTTCTAGGTACATAAGTATCTATTTAATCAGAGAAACACCAAAAAAATTCCAAGATTCAACAACTAGCTAGGAACGGTCATTCCCGCCGTTTTGACCGCATTTTGAAACGGGCATAAAAAATTCAAAAAAAATCAAAAAATTGGGAAACCTTCACATTGTGTCATTATATGTGGCCAAGTTCCCAGTAAAAATAAAAAACTTGTAATACGGCAATTATTTTAAAAAAGTGTTCTCAGAAATGAGCTATCATCTCTCAAGATTCATGGCTTTCAAGGCAAATGATCAAACTTATGGCCACATTCGTGGCATAGTTTGTTCAAATGATCTCATATTGTGCACAAGGGTGAATATTGGAATGGCAAACAATATTGCCTAAGGAAGTTTTCATTTTCTTTGGACGAAAAAACCATTTTTCATTTTTCGAGTGCCCGAAAGGAGGTTTTTTTGTGAAGGAACTACCAAATAATTGTTGCACAATTGGACCAAATCATTTTTCTAAACTAGGACATATTTAATGCACAATTGACCAAATGGTTGGGTGTAAAAAGTTTTGATCCACCTCTCGTGAAAAAGACAAATTTCCGCCGATTCAGTTGGAAGCGGGTCAAATTTGAACTGTAGCTGCCTCATAGTTTTGTATTTATTTTTTCCAAAAATCATTTCTAGGTACATAAGTACCTATTTAATCAGAAAAACACCAAAAAAATCCAATATTCAACAACTAGCTAGGAACGGTCATTCCCGCCATTTTGACCGCATTTTGAAACGGGCATAAAAAATTCAAAAAAAATCAAAAAATTAGGAAACCTTCGCATTGTGGCCAAGTTCCCAGGAAAAATAACAAACTTGTAATACGGCAATTATTTTAAAAAAGTGTTCTCTGAAACGAGCTATCACGTGTGGAGATCAATGGCTTTCAAGCCAAATGATCAATCTTATGGCCACATTCATGGCATAGTTTGTTCAAATGATCTCATATTATGCACAAGGGTGCATATTAGAATGGCAAACAATGTTGCCTAAGGAAGTTTTCATTTTCTTTGAACGAAAGAACCATTTTTCATTTTCCGAGTGCCCGAAAGAAGGTTTTTTTGTGAAGGAACTACCAAATAATTGTTGCAAAATTGGACCAAATCATTTTTCTAAAATACTAGGACATATTTAATGCACAATTGACCAAATGGTTGGGTGTAAAAAGTTTTGATCCACCTCTCGTGAAAACGACAAATTTCCGCCGATTCAGTTGGAAGCGGGTCAAATTTGAACTGCAGCTGCCTCATAGTTTGCTATTTATTTTTTCCAAAAATCATTTCTAGGTACATAAGTACCTATTTAATTAGAGAAACACCAAAATAAATCCAAGATTCAACAACTAGCTAGGAACGGTCATTCCCGCTGTTTTGACCGCATTTTGAAACGGGCATAAAAAATTCAAAAAAATCAAAAAATTAGGAAACCTTCGCATTGTGTCATTATATGTGGCCAAGTTCCCAGGAAAAATAACAAACTTGTAATATGGCAATTATTTTAAAAAAGTGTTCTCAGAAACGAGCTATCACGTGTGGAGATCAATGGCTTTCAAGCCAAATGATCAATCTTATAGCCACATTCATGGCATAGTTTGTTCAAATGATCTCATATTATGCACAAGGGTGCATATTAGAATGGAAAACAATGTTGCCTAAGGAAGTTTTCATTTTCTTTGAACGAAAAAACCATTTTTCATTTTCCGAGTGCCCGAAAGGAGGTTTTTTTGTGAAGGAACTACCAAATAATTGTTGCATAATTGGACCAAATCATTTTTCTAAAATACTAGGACATATTTAATGCACAATTGATCAAATGGTTGGGTGTAAAAAGTTTTGATCCACCTCTCGTGAAAAAGACAAATTTCCGCCGATTCAGTTGGAAGCGGGTCAAATTTGAACTGCAGCTGCCTCATAGTTTGCTATTTATTTTTTCCAAAAATCATTTCTAGGTACATAAGTATCTATTTAATCAGAGAAACACCAAAAAAATTCCAAGATTCAACAACTAGCTAGGAACGGTCATTCCCGTTGTTTTGACCGCATTTTGAAACGGGCATAAAACAACCAAAAAAATCAAAAAATTGGGAAACCTTCACATTGTGTCATTATATGTGGCCAAGTTCCCAGTAAAAATAACAAACTTGTAATACGGCAATTATTTTAAAAAAGTGTTCTCAGAAATGAGCTATCATCTCTCAAGATTCATGGCTTTCAAGGCAAATGATCAAACTTATGGCCACATTCGTGGCATAGTTTGTTCAAATGATCTCATATTGTGCACAAGGGTGCATATTGGAATGGCAAACAATGTTTCCTAAGGAAGTTTTCATTTTCTTTGGACGAAAAAACCATTTTTCATTTTTCGAGTGCCCGAAAGGAGGTTTTTTTTGAAGGAACTACCAAATAATTGTTGCACAATTGGACCAAATCATTTTTCTAAAATACTAGGACATATTTAATGCACAATTGACCAAATGGTTGGGTGTAAAAAGTTTTGATCCACCTCTCGTGAAAAAGACAAATTTCCGCCGATTCAGTTGGAAGCGGGTCAAATTTGAACTGCAGCTGCCTCATAGTTTGCTATTTATTTTTTCCAAAAATCATTTCTAGGTACATAAGTACCTATTTAATCAGAGAAACACCAAAAAAATCCAAGATTCAACAACTAGCTAGGAACGGTCATGCCCACCGTTTTGACCGCATTTTGAAACGGGCATAAAAAATTCAAAAAAAATCAAAAAATTAGGAAACCTTCGCATTGTGTCATTATATGTGGCCAAGTTCCCAGGAAAAATAACAAACTTGTAATACGGCAATTATTTTAAGAAAGTGTTCTCAGAAACGAGCTATCACGTGTGGAGATCAATGGCTTTCAAGCCAAATGATCAATCTTATGGCCACATTCATGGCATAGTTTGTTCAAATGATCTCATATTATGCACAAGGGTGCATATTAGAATGGCAAACAATGTTGCCTAAGGAAGTTTTCATTTTCTTTGAACGAAAAAACCATTTTTCATTTTCTGAGTGCCCGAAAGGAGGTTTTTTTGTGAAGGAACTACCAAATAATTGTTGCAAAATTGGACCAAATCATTTTTCTAAAATACTAGGACATATTTAATGCACAATTGACCAAATGGTTGGGTGTAAAAAGTTTTGATCCACCTCTCGTGAAAAAGACAAATTTCCGCCGATTCAGCTGGAAGCGGGTCAAATTTGAACTGCAGCTGCCTCATAGTTTGCTATTTATTTTTTCCAAAAATCATTTCTAGGTACATAAGTATCTATTTAATCAGATAAACACCAAAAAAATTCCAAGATTCAACAACTAGCTAGGAACGGTCATTCCCGCCGTTTTGACCGCATTTTGAAACGGGCATAAAAAATTAAAAAAAATCAAAAAATTGGGAAACCTTCACATTGTGTCATTATATGTGGCCAAGTTCCCAGTAAAAATAACAAACTTGTAATACGACAATTATTTTAAAAAAGTGTTCTCAGAAATGAGCTATCATCTCTCAAGATTCATGGCTTTCAAGGCAAATGATCAAACTTATGGCCACATTCGTGGCATAGTTTGTTCAAATGATCTCATATTGTGCACAAGGGTGCATATTGGAATGGCAAACAATGTTGCCTAAGGAAGTTTTCATTTTCTTTGGACGAAAAAACCATTTTTCATTTTTCGAGTGCCCGAAAGGAGGTTTTTTTGTGAAGGAACTACCAAATAATTGTTGCAAAATTGGACCAAATCATTTTTCTAAAATACTAGGACATATATAATGCACAATTGACCAAATGGTTGGGTGTAAAAAGTTTTGATCCACCTCTCGTGAAAAAGACAAATTTCCGCCGATTCAGTTGGAAGCGGGTCAAATTTGAACTGCAGTTGCCTCATAGTTTGCTATTTATTTTTTCCAAAAATAATTTCTAGTTACATAAGTACCTATTTAATCAGAAATACATGGTTTGATGGAGAGACATTGAGGTTTCGACGGTGGCCGAGGGCCCCAACTCTAGAGCGCGTAAGCTCGCATGCCCGCCGCGTGGTCACCGCGTGACCGTGGCGTTGCCATGTGTTCTGGGAGGCCTAGGCATGTCTAGTGGTTTGGGAACTCCCCAGGTAGGTGCTAGGAAGAAAATCACAACATAAGATTCTCACGAGGAGACCGATCGATGCTTAAACATGAATAAGCAGCCAAGTGTTTGATTAGCGGTACGGGAAATGTACATGGCTAATGACCGTGAGTTTTGGGTGAGGATGATCAGTTACTAAGAAGACCGTCTTCACAAATTTTCAGCTCAAAAGGAGGAGCCTAGGTGGTACTTGCTTTGCAAACCACCACACTGGACATAAATACGAATGTTGAAGCTCGGCTCAAAATAATGAATGGATTGAGCTGGCATTTGGTGGAGGATGGTTATTTGGGCATAGGAAAGCACTGTAGAAAATGGATACTATTTGGACATGCCAAAGTGGTACTTCCTTCACAAACTGTTGTTCTGAACAGAATAGGAAAATGAATATTTTTGAATTATTTTTGAACTAGGAAAGGAAGGTTTTTACATATTTGACGAAGATATGACCCAAAGAATTTATGAGATTTGTTTGGGAATTTTGGGAATTGCAGAAATATAGGTTGCTTCACAACCTAGGGCAAAAACTGCCACATGGACATGACACATAGGCAAAACTGATGAGATGGCGCCTAGTCATCGCAACCCACCACAATTTACAAGGCTATGACCATCTATATTGGTCGTTAACAACTAGAAATATGGTAGCGGACTAGCGCTGTTTGCTTTATGACTATTTCGTGTAAGGAAATTACGACCTTTCTGACCAAAATGGTCGCAATGGTTTAGGGTTTGGAGCCCCCCAAACAGCTTTTGACCAATTGGTCTGAAATGGTCATAGATCTATGACCAATTCTTCCAGGGTCACTGATAGAAGGTCACAAGTTGACATATTTCTTGTAGTGGATTCATAACCAAGTGATTCTGAAAGTCCATCTTTATGGAGTTTCTTCATGCGCTTTACACCGATATGACCCAAACGGCAGTGCCACAAATAAGTTGCACTATCATTATCAACTTTGCATCTTTTGGCGTCAATATTATGAATATGTGTATCACTACGATCGAGATCCAACAAACTATTTTCATTGGGTGTATGACCATCGAAGGTTTTATTCATGTAAACAGAACAACAATTATTCTTTGACTTTAAATGAATAACCGTATCGCAATAAACATGATCAAATCATATTCATGCTCAACGCAAACACCAAATAACATTTATTTAGGTTCAACACTAATCCCGAAAGTATAGGGAGTATGCAATGATGATCATATCAATCTTGGAAACACTTCCAACACACATCGTCACTTCACCCTCAACTAGTTTCTGTTTATTCTGTAACTCCTGTTTCGTGTTACTAATCTTAGCAACTGAACAAGTATCAAATACTCATGGGTTACTATAAACACTAGTCAGGTACACATCAATAACATGTATATCAAATATACCCTTGTTCACTTTGCCATCCTTCTTATTCACCAAATATTCAGGGCATTTCCACTTCCAGTGACCATTTCCTTTGCAGTATAATCATTCAGTTTCAGGCTTTGGTCCAGCTTTGGGCTTCTTCGCGGGAGTGACAACTTGCTTGTCATTTTACTTGAAGTTTCCCTTTCTTTCCCTTTGCCCTTTTCTTGAAACTAGTGATCTTGTCAACCATCAACACTTGATGCTCTTTCTTGATTTCTACCTTCGTTGATTTCAACATCACGAAGAGCTCGGGAATCGTTTTCGTCATCCCTTGCATACTGTAGTTCATCACAAAGTTCTACTAACTTGGTGATGGTGACTAGAGAATTCTGTCAATCACTATCTTATCTGGAAGATTAACTCCCACTTGATTCAAGCGATTGAAGTACTCAGACAATCTGAGCACATGCTCACTAGTTGAGCGATTCTCCTCCATCTTTTAGCAATAGAACTTGTTGGAGACTTCATATCTCTCAACTCGGGTATTTGCTTGAAATATTAACTTCAATTCCTGGAACATCTCATATGGTCCATGATGTTCAAAACATCTTTGAAGTCCCGATTCTAAGCCATAAAGCATGGTGCACAAAACTATCAAGTAGTCATCATATTGAGCTAGCCAAATGTTCATAACGTCTGTATCTGCTCCTGCAATAGGTGGTCACCTAGCGGTGCATTAAGGACATAATTCTTCTGTGCAGCAATGAGGATAAACCTCAGATCGCGGATCCAATCCGCATCATTCCTACTAACATTTTTCAACACAATTTTCTCTAGGAACATATCAAAATAAACATATGAAAGCAACAATGCAAGCTATTGATCTTACAACATAATTTGCAAAATACTACCAGGACTAAGTTCATGATAAATTAAAGTTCAATTAATCATATTACTTAAGAACTCCCACTTAGATAGACATCCCTCTAATCCTCTAAGTGATCACGTGATCCAAATCAACTAAACCATAACCGATCATCACGTGAGATGGAGTAGTTTTCAATGGTGAACATCATTATGTTCATCATATCTACTATATGATTCACGCTCAACCTTTCGGTCTCCGTGTTCCGAGGCCATATATGCATATGCTAGGCTCGTCAAGTTTAACCCGAGTATTCTGCTTGTGCAAAACTGGCTTGCACCCGTTGTAGATGGACGTAGAGCTTATCACACCCGATCATCACGTGGTGTCTGGGCACGACGAACTTTTGCAACAGTGCATACTCAGGGAGAACACTTCTTGATAATTTAAGTGAGAGATCATCTTAAAATGCTACCGTCAATCAAAGCAAGATAAGATGCATAAAGGATAAACATCACATGCAATCAATATAAGTGATATGATATGGCCATCATCATCTTATGCTTGTGATCTCCATCTCCGAAGCACCGTCGTGATCACCATCGTCACCAGCGCGACACCTTGATCTTCATCGTAGCATCGTTGTCGCTTACGCCATCTATTGCTTCTACGACTATCGCTACCGCTTAGTGATAAAGTAAAGCAATTACAGGGCGTTTGCATTTCATACAATAAAGCGACAACCATATGGCTCCTGCCAGTTGCCGATAACTTCAGTTACAAAACATGATCATCTCATACAATAAAATATAGCATCACGTCTTGACCATATCACATCACAACATGCCCTGCAAAAACAAGTTAGACGTCCTCTACTTTGTTGTTGCAAATTTTACATGGCTGCTACGGGCTGAGCAAGAACCGTTCTTACCTACGCATCAAAACCACAACGATAGTTGGTCAAGTTAGTGCTGTTTTAACCTTCGCAAGGACCGGGCGTAGCCACACTCGGTTCAACTAAAGTGAGAGAGACAGACACCCGCCAGCCACCTTTAAGCACGAGTGCTCGTAACGGTGAAACCAGTCTCGCGTAAGCGTACGCGTAATGTCGGTCCGGGCCGCTACATCTCACAATACCGCCGAACCAAAGTATGACATGCTGGTAAGCAGTATGACTTGTATCGCCCACAACTCACTTGTGTTCTACTCGTGCATATGACATCTACGCATAAAACCAGGCCCTGATACCACTGTTGGGGAACGTAGTAATTTCAAAAAAATTCCTATGCACACGCAAGATCATGGTGATGGCATAGCAACGAGAGGGGAGAGTGTTGTCCACATACCCTCGTAGACCGTAAGCGGAAGCGTTAGCACAACGCGGTTGATGTAGTCGTACGTCTTTACGATCCGACCAATCCAAGTACCGAACGTACGGCACCTCCGAGTTCAGCACACGTTCAGCTCGATGACGATCCCCGGGCTTCGATCCAGAAAAGCTTCGGGGACGAGTTCTATCAGCACGACGGCGTGGTGACGATGATGATGTTCTACCGGCGCAGGGCTTCACCTAAACTCCGCGACGATATGACCGAGGTGGAATATGGTGGAGGGGGGCACCGCACACGGCTAAGGAACGATCCGTAGATCAACTTGTGTGTCATGGGGTGCCCCCCTGCCCCCGTATATAAAGGAGCAAGGGGGAGGGGGCGGCCTGCCAAGGGAGGGAGTGCCAGGGAGGAGTCCTACTCCCACCGGGAGTAGGACTCCCTCCTTTCCTAGTCCAACTAGGAGACCTTCCATGTAGTAGGAGTAGGAAAGAAGGAAAGGGAAGAGAGAAGGGAAGGAAGGAGGGGGTGCGGCCCCTCCCCCTAGTCCAATTCGGACTAGGCCTTGGGCGGGCGCGCGGCCTGCCCTAGGCAGCCCCTCTCTCTTTCCCATATGGCCCAATAAGGCCCAATACTTCTCCCGGCGAATTCCCGTAACTCTCCGGTACTCCGAAAAATACCCGAATCACTCGGAACCTTTCCAAAGTCCGAATATAGTCGTCCAATATATCAATCTTTACGTCTCGACCATTTCGAAACTCCTAGTCATGTCCCCGATCTCATCTGGGACTCCGAACTCCTTCAGTACATCAAAACTCATAAACTCATAATATAACTGTCATCGAAACCTTAAGCGTGTGGACCCTACGGGTTCGAGAACTATGAAGACATGACCTAGAACTATTCTTGGTCAATAACCAATAGCGGAACCTGGATGCTCATATTGTCTCCTACATATTCTACGAAGATCTTTAGCGGTCAAACCACATAACAACATACTTTGCTCCCTTTGTCATCGGTATGTTACTTGCCCGAGATTCGATCGTCGGTATCCAATACCTAGTTCAATCTCGTTACCGACAAGTCTCTTTACTCGTTACGTAATGCATCATTCCGTAACTAACTCATTAGCTACATTGCTTGCAAGGCTTATAGTGATGTGCATTACCGAGAGGGCCCAGAGATACCTCTCCGACAATCGGAGTGACAAAACCTAATCTCGAAATATGCCAACCCAACATGTACCTTTGGAGACACCTGTAGTACTCCTTTATAATCACCCAGTTACATTGTGACGTTTGGTAGCACCCAAAGTGTTCCTCCGGTAAACGGGAGTTGCATAATCTCATAGTTACAGGAACATGTATAAGTCATGAAGAAAGCAATAGCAACATACTTAACGATCAAGTGCTAGGCCAACGGAATGGGTCATGTCAATCACATCATTCTCCTAATGATGTGATCCCATTAATCAAATGACAACACATGTCTATGGTTAGGAAACATAACCATCTTTGATTAATGAGCTAGTCAAGTAGAGGCATACTAGTGACTATATGTTTGTCTATGTATTCACACATGTATCATGTTTCCGGTTAATACAATTCTAGCATGAATAATAAACATTTATCATGAAATAAGGAAATAAATAATAACTTTATTATTGCCTCTAGGGCATATTTCCTTCACTTTTTACTTACGGCTTGCTAGAGGGCTGATCCCTTTGGGGAGACTGTGCGGACGGGTGGCTAGACACCGCCTCGGGGGCTGCAACCTCTACGGCGATGGAGCCGAATACTGACCTTATCCCTTGTGAAGCTCGTGACTCCGAGGTGCCGGACTCCTCGCCGGACTCCGAACCTCCCGCGCCCTCTCCAATCGAATCCGATTGGGCGCCGATCATGGAGTTCACCGCTGCGGACATCTTTCAACACTCACCTTTCGGCGACATCCTGAGTTCGCTAAAGTATCTCCCGTTATCAGGAGAGACCTGGCCGGACTGCGGCCAGGATGGTTGGGATGTGGACGACGAAGAAATTCAAGGCCCACCCACCACCCACTTAGTAGCCACTGTCGACGATCTAACCGACATGCTAGACTTTGACTCCGAAGACATCGACGGTATGGACGACGATGCCGGAGACGACCAAGAACCAGCGCCTACTGGGCACCGGAAAGCCACCTCAACTCACGACGTATACATGGTGGATACACCAAAGGGAAGCGATAATGAGGAACAACGGGATGTGGCGAAGGACAACTCCCCCGACAAACAACCAAAACGGCGACGCAAGCGCCGCCCGAAGTCCCGCCTCGATAACAACGGCACCCATACTGACCCAGCCTTAGAGCAGGGCAAAGTAGTGGACGAAGAACATGCCACCAAGCAACCATCCGAATAGGATGAATTGGACAAGCAACCCATCCCCAGCGAAAACGACAGTCCAGACGATCTCACGCCGGACACATCACCGGAGCATAAGAACCTTCATAAAAGGCTCATCGCCACTACAAGAAGTTTGAAGAAGCAAAAGCGGAAGCTCAAAACAGCGGAGGACGCACTCAGAATGAGATGGAGCAAAGTATTCAATACCGCAGATAAATACGGCGATAGTCACCAGGCAAAGAGCTACCCGAAACGCAAGCTGTTGCCCGAATTTGACGAGGAGGCCGTAGAGCGCCCACAGTCAAAAAAGAAAGAGGCCGCCTGGACGGATAGACGACCAGATGACAGGCTAAGAGCGGCAAGCGGCGCCGCACACAATCCGGCACATGATCCACATAAGGATCCTCGCAAAAAGGATGGCCCGGTCACGTCCATCTATGGGCCAAAAAAGAAGACTCCAGGGAGCAACACAACCCTCTGAGTGTTTGAAGACAACGACACACCTAAATACAGGGGCGCCACACACCCACTATGTTTCACCGATGAGATGAAGCACGTGCTACACCCGTCCAGGATACAGCACAACGGAGACACAGGCGCAGACGTGCAGCAGGGACCCGTTGCAAGGATTCTCTTCAGATTAAGACCCTGCGTAAACCTTTCTTACTGTCTCTTGTAGATACACATCCCCCGGTTTCCTACCATAACCGAGGAGGAGGCTGGCGTTTTGGCATCGACCGCGTCAGAAGTTCTCGCCCGTACCTTTACATTAGGGGCTTAGGGCATTGTTCTGCCCGGTATCATAAAGACCGAATACCTCAGGGAGTGTTTGACGTCTCGAGTTAGGCCTTATATGCATCAGCTCCAAATCATGTATTTGGTCAAATGTTGGGTTTGCCCGGCTCCTGTGTTTTGCTGCCTTATGTTCCGCTCCATCGGCTAACGCGGCACCAGGAGAACTACTGCGATTGTGCCCCAGTTCGGCCGAGCGAGCACCTCAGTAGAGAAAGCCAAAAACTGATTGTCATGATATAGCGAGAGACTGGTCAACCACTCGATCGACTACTGGAATGTTTAGAATTCCTCCGCTTTGACGAAGGACCGCTTTCTGGTCAGGCACATACGCGCCCCGAGTTCAGAGAGCGCGGTGCCTCTAGGGGCTCTATAGTAGCCCCACCATCGAGCTCCTATGGCTAAGTGAAAGTGATAAAGCATTATAGTCCGGTTTCCTAGTTTGCTATGCTATCACCTCCTTCAAAGGACCAAGACGTTGGATTAAGTGTGAAAAAGCACTTTTTTTTGCAAACACCCCCGCACCATGTGCGTGGGGGCTGAAGCCAAAGACTGCCATCTTTCAGGTTATACATACATATACGGCCGCACAAGAGATAGTTCAATACTTGAATGCACAATTATAAAAAGTCGTTACATTATAAACATGATCTCACAAATCATACATGTCATTTGAACATAACATCTTTCGAGCACTGCGCCTCTATTAAACGAGCGCCCTGCAGGACTTCCTCAAAATAGTGCTCAGCGGGTAATCGGCTTTTGTCCGAACCCCGGGATGCAACATCGGTGGCATCCATCTCCGCCCAGTATGTCTTAACACGCTCGAGAGCCATCCGTGCACCCTCTATGCATGCTGACCGCTTCATCGCCTCGATATGCGACACCGTTCCAAGGAATCGCTGCAACAAGCCAAAATAACTCTCCGGCTTGGGCCTCTCTGGCCACAGATGAGCCACCACATCCGTCATGGCAAGTCCGGACAATCTATTCAGCTCAGCCCACTCAGCCAACCGATCGGTCAACGGAAGTGGACGCTCCGGACTATGGAATTGAGACCAGAAAAGCTCTTCCATTTCGTGATCCTTCTGGCTTCGGAAGTGCACGACTGCGTCCGCCGCACTCGCCGCCAAATCCAGATAAGGATCCTCCGCACCACACAATTGGCCCAACTGAGCATACTTCGGATCCGTGAACTTCCTATGCAGCAGAAAGGGCTTTCCCGCCGCAATGTCTCCGGCCTGACGCAGTTCCTCCTTCATAGCCCGCATCGCACTACAGGCATCCTTGGCTTCGGCGGCGGCCTTCTTCAGGTCCTCTTGCTCTGCTCGGCGTTCTCTTTCAAGAACCTCATAGCGGTCGGTAGCATCTTTTAATTTCACGGCCATTTCGGCCATCTCCTCCCTGCTTCGGCAGTGAGCAGCATTTTCGGCTTTTCGCTCTTCCGCTGCCTTCGAGGCAGCCGCATCACTTTTCCTGGCTTGCTCCTTGGCTCGAGCAAGCTCTGCTCGAAGGTCTTCCACAGCAGCGGCACCATATGCATCAAGCATACAAATTATAAGGAACGGGCATCAGCTCCCTTACTAGGTGACCGCGGAGCAACCACCTACCTTGTGACTCGTGAAGTCGTTTATTGACCAGCGCGATGTCCGCATCCGCAACGTCGAGTTGCCGCTTCAGCTCGGCAACTCCATCAGTCCGGCTGGCCACCGAACGTTCCGCCACCTGCATAGGAAAGGCGACATTCTATAACTGAGATTATGATCCTCGGCACGCTGTCGCTTCCGACAGCATACCAAGTCTCAGGGTCTACTATCTATACAGGGCGCACTCCATGTGCAAAACTGTCAAAAGACGCCCTCTCGAGCAAATCCTGCAGCTCCACCGGCCGTACTCCAGTGGGTGCCGAACTCCCTGGCCCCGCCGGACTAGGGGAGACCCTCCGTGACGACACCTCAGGGTCGTCCGCCCCGCCCGACGGGGCGGCAGATGGAGGCGTTCGCTCTCCATCATCTCCGGACGAAGGTCCCCCGAAGATGAGCTCTGCTGAGAAGGGCTGAGATCCGAACTACAAGGTGAAAACTTTGGTTAACCTTAGAAATAAAGTAGGGATGTCCCCTATTACAAAACCCCCCCTTTTTGTTGGGGAACGTAGTAATTTCAAAAAAAATTCTACGCACACGCAAGATCATGGTGATGGCATAGCAACGAGAGGGGAGAGTGTTGTCCACGTACCCTCGTAGACCGTAAGCGGAAGCGTTAGCACAACACGGTTGATGTAGTCGTACGTCTTCACGATCCGACCGATCCAAGTACCGAACGTACGGCACCTCCGAGTTCAGCACACGTTCAGCTCGATGACGATCCCCGGGCTCCGATCCAGCAAAGCTTCGGGGATGAGTTCTGTCAGCACGACGGCATGGTGACGATGATGATGTTCTACCGGCGCAGGGCTTCCCCTAAACTCTGCGACGATATGACCGAGGTGGAATATGGTGGAGGGGGGCACCGCACACGGCTAAGGAATGATCCGTAGATCAACTTGTGTGTCATGGGGTGCCCCCTGCCCCCGTATATAAAGGAGCAAGGGGGAGGGGGCGGCCGGCCAAGGGAGGGCGCGCCAGGGAGGAGTCCTACTCCCACCATGTAGTAGGAGTAGGAGAGAAGGAAAGGGAAGAGAGAAGGGAAGGAAGGAGGGGGTGCGGCCCCTCCCCTAGTCCAATTCGGACTAGGCCTTGGGGGGGGGGCGGCCTGCCCTAGGCAGCCCCTCTCTCTTTCACGTATGGCCCAATAAGGCCCAATACTTCTCCCGGCGAATTCCCGTAACTCTCCGGTACTCCGAAAAATACCCGAATCAATCGGAACCTTTCCGAAGTCCGAATATAGTCGTCCAATATATCAATCTTTACGTCTCGACCATTTCGAGACTCGTCATCATGTCCCCGATCTCATCCGGGACTCCGAACTCCTTCGGTACATCAAAACTCATAAACTCATAATATAACTGTCATCGAAACCTTAAGCGTGCGGACCCTACGGGTTCGAGAACTATGTAGACATGACCTAGAACTATTCTTGGTCAATAACCAATAGCGGAACCTAGATGCCCATATTGGCTCCTACATATTCTACGAAGATCTTTATCGGTCAAACCGCATAACAACATACTTTGCTCCCTTTGTCATCGGTATGTTACTTGCCCGAGATTCGATCGTCGGTATCCAATACCTAGTTCAATCTCGTTACCGGCAAGTCTCTTTACTCGTTATGTAATGCATCACTCCGTAACTAACTCATTAGCTACATTGCTTGCAAGCCTTATAGTGATGTGCATTACCGAGAGGGCCCAGAGATACCTCTCCGACAATCGGAGTGACAAAACCTAATCTCGAAATACGCCAACCCAACATGTACCTTTGGAGACACCTGTAGTACTCCTTTATAATCACCTAGTTACGTTGTGACGTTTGGTAGCACCCAAAGTGTTCCTCCGGTAAACGGGAGTTGCATAATCTCATAGTTACAGGAACATGTATAAGTCATGAAGAAAGCAATAGCAACATACTAAACGATCAAGTGCTAGGCTAACGGAATGGGTCATGTCAATCACATCATTCTCCTAATGATGTGATCCCATTAATCAAATGACAACACATGTCTATGGTTAGGAAACATAACCATCTTTGATTAATGAGCTAGTCAAGTAGAGGCATACTAGTGACTATATGTTTGTCTATGTATTCACACATGTATCATGTTTCCGGTTAATACAATTCTAGCATGAATAATAAACATTTATCATGAAATAAGGAAATAAATAATAACTTTATTATTGCCTCTAGGGCATATTTCCTTCACTTTTTACTTACGGCTCGCTAGAGGGCTGATCCCTTTGGGGAGACTGTGCGGCCGGGGCTCTTCCCGGCACAGGACCTTCCGGTGATTTCTTTCCCCGCTTTGAGGCATTGGCCTCCGGGTCTTCGGAAGCGGTCCTCTTCTCCCCCTGGAGGGAGGGACTCTCGATTCCCCCCTTACTGAAAGCCTCCTTGGCAGAGGTGGTAGTTTCCCTATGCTCCCTTCGCCCTCCTCCGAAGGTGCAACCTCCAGCATTTGGATTAACACGGGATCCGGCGTGGTCTTAGGGAGGGGGGCCGGACACCGTATCTGTTTTGCTTGCGCTATCCACTCCTGTCCAAGGGATAGCTGGTTAAAAGGCAAACCCATGATAAATAAATGGACAATGTGTCCAGACACAGGGCTACTTACTTGAGTATCCGGGCGATTGCAACTTAGGCCAGCGTCCTCGGTCAAGTCCGGACGCATCTCTTGTGATTCGAAGAACAGTTTGTACATCTCCACGGGTGTCAAACCCATGAAGTGTTGGAGAGCTCGTGGTCCCTCCGGGTTAAATTCCCACAGGCGGAGGGGCGACGTTTGCAGGGCAGAAGGCGCCGAATCAGCATAACCTGTGCCACTACGACCACATTGATCTCCCTTTCTTGGAGGTCTCGAATCCGGCCCTGCAACAGGGGTACATCTTTGGACGGCCCCCAGTCAAGCCCTTTGTTGACCCATGACGTCAGCCGTTGTGGAGGGCCCGGGCGAAAGGCGAGCGGCGGCCTCTGCCTGCTGCCCCTGGGAGCGGTGATATAGAACCACTCCTGTTTCCACAAGCCGAGCTCCTCCTGAAAAGAGCCCTCGGGCCATGGAGCATCGGCCCTCTTGCTTATAATTGCCCCGCCGCACTCTGCCTGACGCCCCTCAATCATCTTCGGCTCCACGTTGAAGGTTTTGAGCCACAAGCCGAAGTGAGGGGTAGTGCGGAGGAAGGCTTCACAGACGATAATGAATGATGAGATGTGGAGGATGGACTCCGGAGCCAAATCATGGAATTCCAGCCCATAGTAAAACATGAGCCCCCTCATGAACCGATCCATCGGGAAGCCTAAACCCCGACGGAGGTGAGACACGAAAACGACACTCTCGCCAGGCTTGGGAGTAGGAATAACTTGCCCTTGGGCAGGCAACCTATGTGAAATCTCGTATGTTAAGTACCTGGCGTCTCTCAGCTTTAGCACGTCCTCTTCCGTGACGGAGGAGGGCATCCACCGGCCTCGTAGCTCGGAGCCAGACATTGTCGAAGGATGGAAGTACCCGAATCTGGAGCCCTGGGAGTTGGAACTCGGGGCGAGGGGCGGATTCGATTGAGGATTGAAGAAAAAGAACGGATCTTGGTCTCATTATAAAGAGGGAGAATACCAAGAGCCGTCCCCGTGACCGTTTGGAACCCGCCTTCGATGGAGGGGGCGTGGCAACGGGCGCGGTTGGGTTACCCACGTCCGTATTGATGAGAATCCCGGAATAAGGGGAACACGATCTCTGCTTCGACAAGATGTGCCAAGGAAACCGCTTCGCTAAACGCGTGGAGGTGGTATAATAAAAACGATTCGAGTAAAGGCTTGGTTGTGGTGTGATGTCACGCCACAAAATACGTTAGCAGATTGAACTTGTGTAAATATTATTCTCTCTACGGTGGTATGTGGAATTTATTTTGCAGAGCCGGGCACTATCCTGGTGTTCACAATCTTCTATAAATTATTCGGAGGAGGAACCCGCCTTGCAATGCCGAAGACAATACGCGTGCCGGACTCGTCATCATTGAAGCCTGGTTCAGGGGCTACTGAGGGAGTCCTGGACTAGGGGGTGTCCGAATAGCCGAACTATCATCATCAGCCGGACTCCAAGACTATGAAGAAACAAGATTGAAGACTTCGTCCCGTGTCCGGATGGGACTTTCCTTGGCGTGGAAGGCAAGCTTGGCGATACAGATATGTAGATCTCCTACCATTGTAACCGACTCTGTGTAACCCTAGCCCTCTCCGGTGTCTATATAAACCGGATGGCTTTAGTCCATAGGACGAACAACAATCATACCATAGGCTAGCTTCTAGGGTTTAGCCTCGGATGGTAGATCTACTCTTGTAATACCCACATCATCAATATCAATCAAGCAGGACGTAGGGTTTTACCTCCATCAAGAGGGCCCAAACCTGGGTAAAACATCGTGTCCCTAGTCTCCTGTTACCATCCGCCTAGACGCACAGTTCGGGACCCCCTACCCGAGATCCGCCGGTTTTGACACCGACAGGAGGAGAGGAGGGGGGAGGAGGATGACGAGGACGACAAGGACGATGAACTGAATTATATAGCCGGTGATCCAAAGAAGAAAGGTAGAGGAGAAAGTTTCAACATACGGGAGGATGAGGTGGTGTGGGATGCATGGTTTTGCACTAGCCTCGATCTGACCCATGACACGGAGCAAAAAGGCACAACATTTCGAAACAGCATCCACATTTGGTTCCATGAACACAAGCATTTCTCCCCCTACTCCAATGCGATTATCCGTAACCGTGAATCAAAGTCCCACAATCATCGATAGTACACTATCCAAGAGGCCGTATCCAAGTATTGCGGGTACTTCAAGCATCTCATCACACGGTGACCTAGCAGTGCACAAATCACCGATCAAGTAAGTTGATCACTAGCTGGACATGCTTAGTTTTATTGCTCACTAGCGCACATGCTTATTTTTGTTGCTCACTAGCCAGACGTACTTAGTCTTATTGCTCAGTAGCCAGATATGCTTAGTTTTTTTTCTCACTAAGCGTACAAGCTTAGTTGTGTTGCTCACTAGCCAGATATGCATTGTTGACATTGTTTCACTTTGTACACTACTTGTGCTTGTTTGGTATACAAGAAGTTGGAGAAGAAAAACTTCACCGCCATGCCCCGTTGGTTGAAATTGAATGGGCCACCTTTTCATTGCCATGACCACCACCCAAGCCACCGAGGAAGAAGCCGGTGACCCTACGACCCGATCCAAGAACCGCCGAAGAAGTTTAGAAAAAATTTACGAGGGAAGGAGTGGAAGGAGGAAAGGGGGAAGTGAGAAGGTGCGATTACCAAGATGATAGAGAGGTTCAAGGACATCTTCTCGAAGAAGGAGGCATGCGTGAAGCGCTCGGACCTCATGGAGGAGAAAATGGCGGAGAGGTTCAAATTGTTGATTGAGGCAACAGACAAGAAGCTCAAACTCAAAGAGAGAAGGACCATGATTGAAAAAAAAGGAAGGCCACACTCGAGAAAAAGAAGTTGAAGATCGCCGCCAATGCGGAGGACGCCAAGATGTTGACCTTGAATCTAGACTCTTTGGATGCCGACGCAAGAATGATCATGCAATTCGTCCGCTATTAGATGTTGTAGCGGTAGAAAGATTGGTTGATAGCGGCGGACGTGAGGACGCGGAGGCTGCCTACACGGTGGCAACGACACCTTGATCGGGGATTACACGAGCTGCCGGACTGATATTATTTTGGATTCAACATGTAAAAACTAAACATACTTGCCTCTTTTTAGCTGTAATCTGGCATGCAATCCGATGCTGATGTGATCCAGCAGGCCGTGTGGATCGGACTAAATTTGAGTTTCAAATTGCCATTTGTTGGCGGACATATACATAATAACGTTGGATGGCAAATTTTCTCCTGCATTCGTGCCCGCAGACTGATTCCCTTTTCGCGGACGGATGCGGGAGAAAATTTATGGAACGCTGTTGGAGGTGCTTATACCTGCGTTGCATATCTATGGATGCATTCTCTCCTTGCCTTCTTTCTGGCTCGCTGTTGCACGGGGACGACCGGACGGGGGTGAGATTCCTTTCGTCCCGTTTACCTCTCACTATCGTCTCGTCTCTTCTTGTTAGCGATCGTGTGTGTCATGTATTCTGTTAGTCCTAGTCTTCAGGCTAGTGGGTGAGTTAGTTAGCTGAGTCGGCATGTACTATATAAACTGTGTAACCTCAGATTGTGAATACAGTGTGTTGCACGACCCATCTCTCTCTCAATCACTCTGGCTCCAACATGGTATCAATTTAACTGACATCCTCTTCTTCCGCTGCCCTCTCTCCCCACCTCGCCGCCATGAGCGCCTTCTCCTGGGTCTCCTCTTCCGGCGAATCCTCCGCCGATGAGCAGTTCGACCTCCCTGTAGCAACCCAAACCCTTCCCACCGTCCAGATCCAAAGCCTGCAGATTTGTGATCACGTCTTGGTCATCCTGGACTATGAGAAGGAGAACTATGGCCTCTGGCGCCGCCAGTTTCTTGCTGCCCTCGCCAAGTTCAGCCTCACCGACCACTTCGCCGGCTCGCCGACTCATGCCACCTCTGATTGGGTCCTCAATGACTTTGCCGTCCTATCGTGGTACAACGCCACAGTCACCCCCTCGACCTTGGAGATCGTCGAGGATCGAAAGGACACGGCGTACACCCTCTGGCGTTCCCTTCGCTCTCTCTTCCGCAGCAACCGCGACGCCCGAATCACCTACCTCCTCGACGAGTTCCACAGCTTCATCCAAGGCGACCTCACCGTCGTCGACTACACCTCTCGGCTGAAGCAGATGGCTGACACTCTGCGTGATCTCGGCCATCGCATCAAGGATCACGAGCTGGTTCACAATGTCCTGCGTGGCCTCGATGAGCGTTTTCAACACGCTGTGCCGCACATGACCCGTGGTCGCAGACCCTCCTTCGTCAAGCTCCGCTCCTTCCTGCAACTGGAGGAACAATGCCTTGGCCGGCTGGCGCGCAACGCCTCCCTCACGGCCCTCCTCGCGCCAGCCAGCGCCTACTATGCCGCTCGGCCGCCACCTCCTGCCCCCGCGCCGTCCCTCTTCAACCCCGGCGCTCCCACGGCTCTTCTCGGCCCCAACCAGCCCGACACGGGCGGCTCTTCCGGCAACCGCGGTGGCCGGCAGAAGAAGCGCAAGCAGAATCCCTCGGCCGGGTCTGGTGGCTCCTCCTCCGGCGGGGCTCTCCCTGGCGGCTCCTCCTTCAATGGTAGGCCCTCTGCTGGCTACGTTCCTGCCCAGCGCTTCCCCACCATCGTCGCCGGCACCTTCCAGGGCATCCTCAGTGCTTGTCCGCCGGCTCCTCCTGCACCACAGGCATACCAGGCCACCACCGCGGCCTCGCCGTCACCGCAATGGGATCAGGCGGCCCTGATTGCCGCCCTCAACCAGATGGCACTGCATCCACCTACTGCTCCCGGTGGTGAATGGATCCTCGACAGCGGCGCCTCCTCCCAGATGAGCTCCGGTTCTGGTATTCCTTTCTCCCTTCCTACACCCTCTTCTCCCTCCTCCATCGTCGTTGGTGATGGGTCTCTGCTGACAATCACCGGCGTCGGTTCCACCTCCTTCCCCACTCCCTCCCACCCCCTCTCCCTCTTAGAAATTCTCATCTCTCCCTCTCTTATCAAAAATCTCGTTTCTGTACGTGCTTTCACTCGTGATAATTTAGTCTCAATTGAATTTGACCCATATGGCTTCTCTATCAAGGATCTCGCAACCAAGACGGTGCTTCTCCGATGTGACTCCACCGGCGATCTATATACCTTCGCTCCGCCCCGTCCATGCCTTACCGCCACCGTCACCGCCGATCTTTGGCACTAGTGCCTTGGCCACCCCGGTGTTGCCGTCCTCGCCAAGGCCTCCACATATTTTGATTTCAGTTTTAATAAAAGCTTGTCGACCCATTGCGATGCATGTCGTCTCGGCAAGCACACTAGGCTGCCTTTTAGTTCTTCTACTTCTCATACTACTTTTCCATTCGAACTTTGTCATTGTGATCTATGGACAAGTCCGATATTAAGTGTGTCTGGTTTCCAATACTACTTGGTTATTCTTGATGATTTCACACATTTTGTATGGACCTTCCCTATACGTCGCAAATCCGAAGTGCATGGTCTATTAGTTCAATTTTTTGCCTATGTCCACACGCAATTCTCTCGTCCCATTCTCGCTCTTCAAACTAACAACGGCAAAGAATTTGACAACTTCGCCAATCGTTCTCTTCTCGCCACTCACGGCACTCTCTTTAACCTAACCTGCCCGTATACGTCCCAACAAAACGGCAAGGCTGAACGCATTCTTCGTACCCTAAACAACAACATTCGTACACTTCTCATTCACGCTTCCATGCCTTCCCATTGGTGGGCTGAAGCTCTAGCCACGTCCATGTATCTCCTCAACCGGCGTCCGTGCAAACCTCAACTTCTGACCACCCCCTACGAGCTACTTTTTGGGCATGCACCCGACTTTCGTCACCTCCGTGTTTTCGGATGTCTTTGCTATCCCATCCTCTTAGCCACCACCCCCAACAAACTCTCCCCACGTTCGGTTTCTTGTGTCTTTCTAGGCTACCCCGACGATAGGAAAGGATATCGTTGTTACGATCCCTCCTCCCGGCGCATTATCTTTTCCAGGCACGTAACTTTTGTGGAGACTGTTTTCCCCTTCAAATCGCTACCTACTCCTCCTCAAAATGCGCCCTCATCCGCTCCCGATCCACCTCCTGCGATTCACGTCGATCATGCATGGCCTGCATGGCCGCCGCCCTCGCCCTCCCCACCTGGATCGCCAACTGGCTCCCCACCCGAGCCCACTAACGCACCACCACCTCCCATGCCTTCCCAGCCCACCAGCCACTCGCCCCATGGGCCACCTTCCCCACCTTCCGGCCTACCCACATCTCCTGATCCCCCCTCGCCTCATCCTTCTCCCTCGCCGCCTCCTGTTCGTGCACCACATCCGATGATGACGCGCGCATGGCACGGGATCTTCCAACCTAACCCTCGCTACACCAATCTGCATGCCTCTACCATCTCCCCCCTTCCCTCCTCCGTCCGTACTGCCCTTCGCGACCCAAACTGGCGCGCTGCCATGCAGTCTGAATATGATGCTCTCATGGCGAACTCACTACAAGAAATATGTCAACTTGTGACCACCACTATTGGTCACTAAAAGGTCATGGTTTTTCATTTGCGACATTTTTGTGACCAAAAAGAGAAGGTCAAAAGCTGGCAGTCGTAAACTGACTATAGCGACCTTTCTTCTGGAATGGTCGAAGACGTTTATGACCAAAATATGTCCAGTGTGGCGTTTTGGTCACTACCAACCTCCCCAGGCCACGTAGGCATCCAGCGTGGCAAGCTGATGTGGCACAAGATTCAGCCCGGTCCAATTCGGTTTTCTACATGGGCCTAGCCCAACAATTCGAGGTTTTTTCCAAGTTAATTATTGTGGGCTACATGGGCCAAGACCAATATTTCAGCTTCTTTATTTTTTGGCCTTGGTCTTCTTACAATCATTTATTTTCTATTTCAATAATTATATTTTGGCACTGGTCCCACTAATCATAATGCCATACATCAGTCACACATGTCAGAAATTTCAAAATTGCTCAGATTATATTCATAACTGGGTCCCACTGGTCAAGATTCCATTTCACATCTTTTCAACATACACAATCATTATTTCAAATAGGACAGAACAGATATAATTCATTAACACTACATTAGACTTTTACAATTTTACAATTTACACTTGGCTTCACACTTCAGAACCAAAATCTCTTTGGTAAGTACAGAACCAAAAACTCTTTGCTAAGTACTGCTTCACACTTGGCTTCACAGCTTCACACTTGGCTTCACGGCTTCACACTCCAAAAAAATAGGCCTAGAGCTCCTGTAAAAGAATGAACATAAAGGCCACCAAAATTACTGCTGAGGCCAGAACCAAACAACTTCAATATTACAATCAAAAGAAGTCTCAGGTTTATCAAGCACAGCAAAATAGCACTGTGGCCATCAGTCAGATCTGAATATAGAACAAAAGAGGTCTCAGGTTTAGACTGAAAAGGAAGAGCTAGTTATGCATGATGTCTCGGGTTTAAACAAAAGATCAAGACCACAATTTTAACAATAGATATATAGTCGGTCCAATTGAACAAAACCGAGACAGTAGCATTATGAGTATTTAAGTGGAGATGTAGCAGGCAATCAAATGAATTTATTCTGGAGATCGACGACTGGGAGGAAGGTGACGAGCTTGCCGGGGAGGAGGGCGGCGGCGGCGGCGAGGTAGGCGAGGTAGGAGCCCAGCACCACCGCCGCACTCCAAGAGGGTGCCAGGGCGGAGAGCAGGTCGGCAGTGGTCGATGCGGCGGCGAGGGGAGGCGAGGCGGCGAGGGGAGAAGGAGGTGGGTGGCGGATCTGGATCTGGATCTGGAGCGAGGTGGGGAGACGGCTGCAAGGGAGAGGGTTAGGGAGAGTGCTAGGGTTCGCGTGCGGGGCTGTGGGCTGGGTGAGAGGGTGAAGGTGCGGGGTTGTGAGCCGGGTGAGAGGGGGTGAGGGAAGAAGGGCTGCCGTCAGATCCGGGAGCATCTGACGGCGTTGAAGGCACGATCCGCGTGACATGCCCGTGGACCAATCAAAACCCAGTACACGTTATGACCATTTAAATTGGTCGTAACCGACTAAAAATAAGGTGTTGAATCATATAGACAGTTTTATGATATGAGAAATTCAAAAAATAAAAACATTCTCATTGTGTCAGCAAAGGTGACCTAATTTTTAGGAAAACTAACAACCATCGAATTGGAACAAGACAAATATCTTTAAAACGTGTTATGAGAATGAGTTTTTAGGAAAAAAATCATTTTCCATTTATCGAGTGCCTAAAATGAGTTTTTTTTATGAAGCACCTACCATATATTTGTTGTAAAATTGGACCAAATCATTTTTCTAAAATACTAGGCCATATTTAATGCACAATTGACCAAATGGTTGGGTGTCAAAAGTTTTGATCCACCTCTGGTGAAAAAGACAAATTTTCGCCGATTCAGCTGGAAGCGGGTCAAATTTGAACTGCAGCTGCCTCATAGTTTGCTCTTTATTTTTTCCAAAAATCATTTCTAGGTACATAAGTATCTATTTAATGAGAGAAACATCAAAAGTTTTCCAAGATTCACCCACTAGCTAGGAATGGTCAAGCCCGCCGTTTTGACTGCATTTTGAAACGGGCATAAAAAATTCAAAAAAAATAAAAAAATTGGAAAACCTTCGCATTGTGTCATTATATGTGACCAAGTTTCCAAGAAAAATATAAACTTGTAATACGGTAATTATTTTAAAAAAGTGTTCTCAGAAATGAGGTACCATGCGTGAAGATCCATGGCTTTCAAGCCAAATGATCAATCTTATGGGCACATTCATGGCATAGTTTGTTTAAATGATCTCATATTGTGCACAAGGGTGCATATTGGAATGGCAAACAATGTTGCCTAAGGAAGTTTTCATTTTCTTTGGACGAAAAAAACATTTTCCATTTTCCGAGTGCTTGAAATGAGTTTTTTTTTGTGAAGGACCTACCATATATTTGTTGCAAAATTGGACCTAATCAATTTTATAAAATACTAGGACATATTTAATGCACAATTGACCAAATGGTTGGGTGTAAAAAGTTTTGATCCACCTCTGGTGAAAAAGACAAATTCCCGCTGATTCAGCTGGAAACGGGTCAAATTTGAACTGAAGCTGCCTCATAGTTTGCTATTTATTTTTTCCAAAAATCATTTCTAGGTACATAAGTATCTATTTAATCAGAGAAACACCAAAAAATTCCAAGATTCAACCACTAGATAGGAACGGTCAAGCCCGCCGTTTTGACCGCATTTTGAAACTGGCATAAAAAAATTCAAAAAAAATCAAAAAATTGGAAAACCTTCGCATTGTGTCATTATATGTGACCAAGTTTCCAGGAAAAATAATAAACTTGTAATACGGTAATTATTTGAAAAAAAGTGTTCTCAGAAATGAGCTATCAAGCGTGAAGATTCATGGCTTTCAAGCCAAATGATCAATCTTATGGCCACATTCATGGCATAGTTTGTTCAAATGATCTCATATTGTGCACAAGGTTGCATATTGGAATGGAAAACAATATTTCCTAAGGAAGTATTCATTTTCTTTGGACGAAAAAACCATTTTCCATTTTTCGAGTGCCCAAAAGGAGGTTTTTTTGTGAAGGACCTACCATATATTTATTGCAAAACTGTACCAAATCAATTTTCTAAAATACTAGGACATATTTAATGCACAATTGACCAAATGGTTTGGTGTTAAAAGTTTTGATCCACCTCTAGTGAAAAAGACAAATTCCCGCCGATTCAGATGGAAGCGGGTCAAATTTGAACTGTAGCTATCTCGTAGTTTGCTCTTTATTTTTTCCAAAAATAATTTCTAGGTAAACAAGTATCTATTTAATCAGAGAAACACCAAAAAAATTACAAGATTCAACCACTAGCTAGGAACTGTCATTCCAATCGTTTTGACCGCATTTTGAAACGGGCATAAAAAATTCGAAAAAAATCAAAAAATTGGAAAACCTCCGCATTGTGTCATTATATGTGACCAAGTTTCCAGGAAAAATAATAAACTTATAATACGGTAATTATTTTAAAAAAGTGTTCTCAGAAATGAGCTATCATGTGTGAAGATTCATGGCTTTCAAGCCAAATGATCAATCTTATGGCCACATTCATGGCATAGTTTGTTCAAATGACCTCATATCATGCACAAGGGTGCATCTTGGAATGACAAACAATGTTGCATAAGGAAGTTTTCATTTCCTTTGGACGAAAAATTCATTTTCCATTTTTTCGAGGGCCCAAAATGAGTTTTTTTGTGAAGGATCTACCATATATTTGTTGCAAAATTGGACCTAATCAATTTTATAAAATACTAGGCCATATATAATGCACAATTGACAAAATGGTTGGGTGTCAAAAGTTTTGATCCACCTCTGGTGAGAAAGACAAATTCCCGCTGATTCAGTTGGAAGCGGGTCAAATTTGAACTGCAGGTGCCTCATAGTTTGCTCTTTATTTTTTCCAAAAATCATTTCTAGGTAAATAAATATCTATTTAATCAGAAATACATGGTTTGATGGCGAGACATCGAGGTTTGGACGGTGGCTGAGGGGCCCAACTCTAGAGCGCATAAGCTCGCATGCCCGCCGCGTGGTCACCGCGTGACCGTGGCGTTGCCATGCGTTCTGGGAGGCCTAGGCATGTCTAGTGGGTTGTTCACTCCCCATGTAGATGCTAGGAAGAAAATTATAACATAAGATTCTCACGAGGAGACCGATCGATGCAGCCAAGTGTTTGATTTGCGGTACGGGAAATGCACATGGCTAATGGGCGTGAGTTTTGGCTGAGGATGATCAGTTACTAAGAAGACCGTCTTCACAATTTTTTAGGGAAAACAAGAATATATAAATAACACTTCCTTCACAAAGTGCTGCTCTAAACAGAATAGGAAAATGAATATTATTGAGTTATTTTTGAACTAGGCAAGGAAGGTTTTTGACATATTTGATGAAGATATGATCCAAACAATTTATGAGAATTTTTTGGGAATTTTTGGAATAACAGAAATATAGGCCGCTTCACAACCTAGGGCAAAAATTGACACATCGACATGACACATAGGCAAAAATAATGAGATGGCGCCTAGTCATCACAACCCACCACAATCTACAAGGCTATGACCATCTATATTGGTCGTTAACAACTAGAAATAAGACAGCGGACCAGCACTGTTTGCTTTGTGACCATTTCGTGTAAGGAAATTATGACCTTTCTAACCAAAATGGTCGCAATGGTTTAGGGTTTGGAGCCCCCGAACAGCTTTTGACCAATTGGTCTCAAATGGTCATAGATCTATGACCAATTCTTCCAGGGTCACTGACAGAAGGTCACTAGTTGACATATTTCTTGAGGTGACCCCACCTGGACCCTTGTTCCTCGCCCTCCTCACACTAATGTGGTCACTGGAAAGTGGGTTTTCAGGCACAAAACCAACGCCGACGGCTCCCTCGAGAGGTATAAAGCCCGCTGGGTTGTCCGGGGTTTCGCTCAACGGCCCGATATCGACTTTGGCGAGACATTTTCGCCGGTGGTCAAGCCGGCTACAATTCAAACGGTGCTCACCCTCGCGTGATCTCGCGGCTGGCCCGTGCATCAGCTTGACGTAAAGAACGCCTTCTTTAATGGCGTCCTTGACGAGCAAGTCTATTGCTATCAGCCCGTCGGATTCATCGATGCCACTCGGCCGGATCACGTCTGTCGTCTCTCCAAGTCCTTGTACAGCCTCAAGCAGGCCCCGCGGGCTTGGTTTCAGCGGTTCGCCACCTTCGCCGCCACCATTGGGTTCGCCGCGTCGTGGTCCGATGCCTCGCTATTCATCCTACCGCGGGTTGACGACGCTGCGTACCTTCTACTGTACATCGACAACATCGTCATCACGGCTTCCTCGACTGTCCTTCTTCGCACACTCGTTGATCAGCTCCAACACGAGTTCACGATGATGGACATGGGTGCTCTCCACTACTTCCTCGGCATCCGAGTACAGCGTACATCGCGTGGTTTCTTCCTCGACCAGGCCCAGTACGCCGAGGATCTTCTTCATCGCGCCGACATGTCTACCTGCCACCCCGTGACCACGCCGGTCGACACCTCGCCCAAGGTCGCCGCCGATGCCGGTCGGCCCGTCGCTGATCCATCCACCTATCGCGGTCTCGCCGGCGGACTACAATATCTCACCATGACGCATCCAGACCTGGCATACGCTGTCCAACGGGCGTGTCTTCACATGCATGATCCTCAGGACAGTCACCTCAAGCTCGTCAAGCGCATCTTGCGGTACATTCGCGGCACAACCGTCCATGGCCTCCTGCTGCCAGTCTCCTCGTCGACAGAGATTGTTGCCTACTCTGACGCGGATTGGGCGGGTTGTCCTGACACTCGCCGCTCAACCTCCGGATACTATGTTTACCTTGGTGCCACCCTCGTCAGCTGGTCCTCCAAGCGGCAAGCCATTGTCTCCCGCTCTAGCGCAGAAGCGGAGTATCGCGATGTCGCTAATGCAGTGGCTGACTGTGTTTGGCTCAAGCAGCTCCTTGGTGAACTCGGCCTCACTCCACCAAAGGCCACCATTGTTTTCTGCGACAACATATCGGCTGTGTATATGTCCACGCATCCAATTCATCATTAGAGGACTAAACACATCGAGCTCGATATCCACTTCGTCCGGAAAAAGGTGGCACTCGGTGATTTCCGCATTGTACATGTCCCCACAACTCAGCAGCTTGCATATATCATGACCAAGGGTTTGCCGACTACCGTCTTCCAGACATTCAGGTCCAGTCTTTGTGTACTGCCCAGCAGCGACGACACGACTGCGGCGGGGTGTTAGCGATCGTGTGTGTCATGTATTCTGTTAGTCCTAGTCTTCAGGCTAGTGGGTGAGTTAGTTAGCTGAGTCGGCATGTACTATATAAACTGTGTAACCTCAGATTGTGAATACAGTGTGTTGCACGACCCATCTCTCTCTCTCAATTGCTCTGGCTCCAACACTTCTCACGCAAAAGATAAAAAAAGATGTTGCATAGGTGCGTGCCATGCAATGCGATGACCAAAGCTTTGGCGAGGACGACGGAAAGCTTCTGTTTCATCTGGCCATCGTTATCTGGGGTCCGTTTCACTTTGCCCTCACGCAGGCCCACCGGCTTTACCTCGACCTGGCTAACGCTGCTGGAAATCAACAACCTAATTAAGCAGTCATTAACGAAAGCTTTTGTTTTACTCTGTGCAGTGGACCGGTCCTTGGCGCAGGTTCTCACTCGGCTCTGATTTTTTATTTTATTTTACAGTGCGGTGCGGTGACCAGGCAGAAATCACATATTTGACCTGAGGATGAAATCAAATCACAAACTGACCTAGTCACGAAAAATTTTCACTCTGTTGACCCTTTGGTGTGGCGCCCGAGAGCTGGGCGCCGCACCCTACTGTGCAGCGCCCATCACTTAGGTGTCACACTTCCTGCCAGTGTGGCAGCCCTGGTCCAGTTACGGCCCCACAGGCAGCACTGCAGCGCCTAAGGGATAGGCGCCACACATGTAATGTGCAGCGCCTAGCTCTTGGGCGCTGCACAGTCTGTGTTCCACTTTTGCTGGCCCCACCCTCTCTCCCCTCCCACCCCCACCCCACACACCCCACCCCACCCAAAACCTTAGGCTTGCGGCCCCCCTCTCTTCCCCTCTCCCCCCTCTCAAATCCTTCTCAAATCTTGCAAATCCGGAGTATTTGACCGTGGATTTCGAAGCCAACCCCTCCCTTAAGGTAATCTCCTCCGATCCCCTCGTTTTCATCCATAGGAATTGTCACATTTTCTCAAATCTTGCTAGTTTGGGGGAAACCCTAGTTTTGACTTGGATTTGCAAATTTGTGTTTCTTTGCTAATTTGGTATGGTTAGGCTTTCATAGTATGCTAGGGTTAGGGTTATGTGTGTTTGATGTTGGTGTTAGGGTTATGTTGGTCTTAGGGTTGTGTTCATTGTTAAGTGGGGGTTAGGGTTGACCAATAATTCTCGGTTTTGTAGGCATGGCTTCATCCGGTTCCATGACGAGGCCACCGTGTGCTAACCAAGAAGACATGTCGAACAAGTGGGAGGACGCATCTTTGGACAAGGTGAAGGAGAAAGATGTCAACATCCCGCCATGTTGGTGTGGAGATGTTTGCAAGGTGAAGGTGTCCACCGACCGAAAGAAAGCATGGACGGAAGGGCGGAGATATTTTGTATGCCCGAACTATGCTTATGATCGTGCACTTCCAACTAACGCCTATGACCAACCACCGGTAAGCTCGAGAAGTACTTCACCGCCTGCTCTATGCAACACTAAGCTCGAGAAAATGTTACTCTCAAATGTGTGTCAACACTAATAACAAATTTTTATGCAGTCACCGCCTCCTCTATGCAAGTACTTCACGTGGATAGATCTTGAAGTGCCAGAAGATGTGAAAAAGGACCAATACGCAGATTGTCTTAGGCGGCAACGACGGTTCGAAGAATCGTTTCGAAGAGGCTTGGAGGAAGAGCGTCGTCAGAAGGAGAGGATGGAGCGGAAGAAACGAGAGGAGGAGAGGGCACGCCAAGCAAAACTTGCTCGTGAGGAGGAGAGGGCAAGAAAGCTTGCAAAGGCTCGCGAGGCGCAAGAGGAGGACTCGGCACATGACAGGAAGGAGAAATGGCCTCGCTCTACTCAGTAGGGACTTCGCTTCGGTGCACTCGTCGTCAACTATCTTCTAGGGCAAGCTGCCATTTGTCATTTGTAATGAATGTGTCGTGAACCATGTCGTACTAATGTTTGAATTATCTTAAGTTATGAACTCGTCGGCATAAAATTTGTGTTTGTTTAAATTGATGTGATGTTGCAGTCATTGTAAGTATTATGGATGTGATGCAAGCCATGTGAGTAGTGCAGCGCCTAAGGGCAGGGCGCTGCACTGTATAGTGCAGCGCCTAATGGTTGGGCGCCACACAGTACAGTGCAGCGCCTAACTGTTGGGCACTGCAGTGCTGCTATAAGCAAAACTGCAGAAACAGATGTCATTTTGGCCTCCTGCAGCAGCACTCACATAACTAGAACATCAATAAAAGTACTATAAACTGGACATGCTAAGCAAAGAGAACTAATAACTTGAACATCATATCATTTAAGACAATTCAACATTACTTCAAGTTTGCAAACACAAATACCATAACATAACCTCACAAGTTCATCAACCTCACAAGTTCACAAGTTCATCATATAACATAACCTCACAAGTTCATCAACCTAACACAAAGCACTAATGCCTTCCGCGCGTGTTCCTGGTGCCACGCCTGCAGGCAATCTTCTTCTTCTTAGGAGCACGAGGCTCCTCTTCGTGCACTTCCTCCTCCGCCTGCGGCTCTGCCTCCGCCTCCTCCTCCGCCTCATCATCCAAGCTAGCCATCCGCGAGGTCCCTACGACCACCTTTGGATTGCCTCTATTGTCATAGTCGTTGGGCGTGTACCGGCGTCTGGGCTGCCTAGGCTTGAACACATATGCGGACCGAGCTTGAGCGTTCGCCAAAGTCATGTCATCATCAAGCTCATGGCCCTATCACACAACGAAACAATATGGTGAAGGCCGGTGTCGTAATCAAGTGAGAATCACATCTAAAGGATTAGTCATACCTCTTGGGTGATCCCACCCTCATCATCCATATAAGCATATGAGGAACTCACATCGTCCCCCTCATGGTGAGATGCGGGGTCTGATGGTGTACCAGACCTAGAGGCAGATGGTTCATCATATTCAGGATCACGGCAACCGAGAAGGTTCGATAACCGCCTTAACTTCTTGGCCTGACGCTGTAACATGAACAAGTGTGTAAGACATCAAACTTCGCAACATAGACTGGCTCTCATAGTGAATACGATATGTACCTTGAGGAATGCTCGTAGTGAACCATCATCATTGCCAGTTCCAACCGGTGTCTTCTCCAGAATAGACTGGCTCTCATCGGCTGCTTTCTTGATCTCGGTGCACTACGGATGAGAAAGAATGAATGCATTAGCCATTCAAACATGTGTAATACGGTCAACGGGAAAGTAAAGAAGGGAACACTTTACCACATAGTTAATCACCAGAACAGCAGGGACTCCGTGCCCTTTCTTGACATCTCTGTTGTACTTCCCCTTTGCTAGATCCTCAAAGTTTACGGGTTCTTCAAGAATATCCTCATTATATGCCGGCGGGCATATCTCAACTCGAGTAGTTCCAATAAACCATCGTACGTAGTTATCAAAAGCTTGTTGGCTGTGCTCACGAAGCGGGGCGCGTGCAGTGCTATGAGCTTGCTCCATAGAAAGCTGGAAGCGGGTAACATACGGAGCATGATGCTTGCCCTAGTCCTTTATCTTCCGCTGCCTTCTCCTGTCCAACCTACGTGGTATAAAACCAAGCATTAGCAGAATCAAAAGGAGTCCCGATGCTTAGACAATATGCAGACATGCTCTCTTACCTATGAAGTGTTTTGTCCGTGTCCACCCAGTCCGGCGGGTGAGGCTGGAACAGACCAAACTGATGATACACGCGATGCGGCAAATGAAACTCAACCGCCCAATTGCATATCAGTGGGCACCGCATAAGCCAGAGATCCTTATCCCGCAAGCACATCGGGTTGAGGCGGAACTCCTGGGTGTACCCCAAGCTCTCACCCGCGCCATATGGCTGCCATTCCACCTATGAAACAGGGCAACAATGCAAATTTGATGACTATTTTTCAAGCAAGCATGAGAAAGGACTGAAGTAATGACCTCCTTACCTGCTCAGGTGTAATCGTGTCCAACTCGGCAATGTACTTTTGGTACATGAGATTGACATCGTTCATCATCTCGGAAACGATATCCCACTTGTAAGCCCACGTGGGGCGCCGTAATTCGTCATGTTCATCTGCATACCAAGGATCAAACCTGACGCTCTTTGGGCGTCCAACAGGCAGACGCTCCCAGCTCCATACAGAAAGTAGAAGCAGATTACCACCAATGCCTGCACCATCTGTGATCCTGCAACACGCATCGTCCAGCTACATATGAAAGAAAAACAATGTTAACTTGACAGCAAGCTTGCATTGCTAATGAAGAAATGAGTTGATCACAAAACAGACCAACTACCTGCCGGTACAAGTAGGCAAGAGTCGTTGAACCCCAGCTCCATTTGCTATCGAAGACGGTCAACGCCTTCAGCCACATCCATGGAGCGTTCTTCCCAGTGGAGTCAGGAAACAAAGTCCTAGACACAACGTACCACATATACACACGAGCATGTGTCTAGATCACATCATCAGTGGCATCCGGAGGGCACGTCGCAAAGTTATTTTGAATCCACGTGAAAGCAGCTCCGGCTGCTTTCCTTTCCCTCTTCTTCTTCTCTTCTCCCTCCTCTACATCAGCTTCAGCCTCGGTAGGAGCCATACCGATAAGAGCAATCATCTGCTCGCGCCACCCATCAGAATCGGTGCTCATACAGAGAGGCCTCCCGTCGATAGCAAGACCGGTGATCAACGAGACATCCTCGAGCGTCACGGTCATCTCCCCTGTCCGAAGATGGAAACTGTGCGTCTCCGGCCTCCATCGATCAACAAGAGCGGACACCAGTGGAGCGTTCAGATTCGGCGTGGACCGGCTGACCAATAGAATCCACGGGAGTAGTCCTGCCTGCTTGATGTACGGTGTGTACCGCTCGTCATAAGGCATGGCAGGACCAGAGACCCCGTGATACCGACTCTTCAGAGGTTCAAGCTTCTACAAAAAACAAGTGATGACAAATCTTAGGGCATGTAAATTTCTATTAAATGCAAATTTGCAAAAGATTTAGATTACTCATTATTACCTTATCCTTCTCGCGCATCATGTAGGACCGGTGTTGCACGTCGTACACATCGTCCAGAAGCCAAACCATCCTTACAATTTCAAACAATAAACATACATGAGTTCATCTTCATCTCAAATATACACTAAACATATAACATGTGTTCAACTAAAAGAATCTCAATATCTCCTTCTCACACAATGAATATGTCATATGTGTTCAAATAAACTAAACATCTAATATTTCAAATAAACTAAACATCTAATATTTCAAATGAACACAACATCTAATATATATCTAAACAAACATCTCATATATGTCTACAAAAATCAACATCTCATAGTTATATATAAAAATAGGCATCTCATATATATCTAAAAAAACTAAACAATCTAGGGTTTCACTAACAAATAAATAACACTACGGTACTACCAATATGAATACACATCCTAAATCGAGCAAATCAAACAAATCAAGGGTTCCATCAAATCTTGGACAAATCTCTAAAATGCCAACAAATTTACGGAGCAAAAGAAAGAGAGCGGAAGAGTTTACCTAGTAGGATGGATTGGGGATCAAATCCACGGATCAAATCTTCAGATCGGAGAGGGACGAGGGGGGGATTAGATGGGGGCGCCGCCGCTGCTCTCTGTCCAGAGAGCGGAGAGATGAAGAAACTGCCTGGTCGGGCTGGGGCGGCCGCGCTTAAGTCACTGTGCAACGCCTAAGGTATAGGCGCTGCACGTCACAGTGTGGCACCTATCCCTTAGGCGCTGCACAGGTGCGTGTGGGGCCGCAACTGGACCAGGGCTGCCACGCTGGCAGGAAGTGTGACGCCTAAGTGATGGGCGCTGCACAGTAGGGTGCGGCGCCCAGCTGTCGGGCGCCACACCAAAGGGTCAGCAGAGTGAAAAATTTTCGTAACCAGGTCAGTTTATGATTTGATTTCGTCCTCAGGTCAAATATGTGAGTTCTGCCCGGTGACCATGGGACGGACCGATGCTTTCTTCATTGTACTCTGTTCCCAGACTCTCGGTAGCAGCAGTACTGCTCCGGCCAGTGATCATCATTGAGACAGGGGGAACGTACCTGGTGCACCGGAGCAATTGGTGCTACCGGTGCACCGGACCATGTTACACATTAAAAAATGTTCAAAAAAATTTGAGAAAAATTTAGTGCATCGACACAACATCAATGTATGTTGTCATAAAAATTCAAATCAAAATTCAAAATAATGCTCAAGATACAAAAATGACAAATTTGACGTCAATGTGCTAATGGGCCAAAACTGAAGCCCAACTCGTTTTATGTACTGTTCAATGCCAAATTTGTCATTTTTGTATCTCAAGGAATATTTCGAATTTTGATTTGAATTTTTGTGACAACGTACATTGATGTTGTCTAAATGCACTAATTTTTTTCTGAAATTTTTTGAACGATTTTTAATTTGCAACGGGCGACCGGTGCACCGGTAGCAGCAAATGCTCCGGTGCACCAGATACATCCCCGCAGGGGCAGGATAGGTAATGATAAGTTGCGACCGAGATGAACTCTGCTCGAGTTTCTTCAGTCCCATTTTCTGACGGCAAGCTGCGAGTGCAGTGATGATGAACTCTGCCCCGTTCAGTGGAGTGACGCGGCACTGAACTTGAAGAGTGCTGCCCTACCAGGTACCGAAATACAATACTACGTTCAACATGATTTATTGGTCCTCATGATATTTTTTGCTATTTTTTAACCATAAATTTAACTAACAAAATGTTCATGCATGTCACTAGAAATTATATCATTATGAACTATATTCAAATACGAATCTAACTATATAATTTTTGTTACTATGCACTAACATTTTGTTAGTTAAATATTTGATCGAATTTTGATAAAAAATATAAAAAGACCAATAAAGCGGGCGAGGTAGCTGACAATGGATCCAACACTACCGTACTCATGGCAGCATCGGAGTAGTTATCGCAGCGGCAGGCATGCCAAGCGACCGAAACGCGAGGACTAAATCTACATCAGGTAGGACTTGAAAACTAAATCTACATCTCTATGTTTCGATAAATTGGCTTACACGGCCTTCCTCTCCTACCACCAACTTGTCCTCCCCGACCTTTGCCAGCTTCGAGTAGCCTCTGCCGCCGCAGGGTTCGAGTCGTCATCGCATACCTGCCTCCAACGCCAACATACAGCTGTCTCTGCCGCCATCTATGACACTATCAATGACTGAAGTTCTACACTTTCTTGTTCTCTCTTGGAGCGTTGGTATTAAGTTCTTCTAGTTCAATTAGAACTTCTATCTTCACACAATGAGTCTCTAATTAGTCCTAACATAATGATATTTTGCAAGTCACATTTGACTTGATCGATTTTGTACTATTCGAGTTGCATATTAAGATGGTTCACTACTAATTTGTCGAAGGTTGCAATACGAAACGAGATTTGAGCATGAGCTGAAAAAAAAACTGTAGGAATCTTACTCGGCAAATAATGAGATGTTTTCCAACTTGCGCAATTTTTGTGTAATTTTTTCTTCATTATTTGTTTTACGTTTTTTCACTTTCTTTCTTCTTTTTGTATTATACCAATGTCAATGCATTTTTTCTTAGCTTCTACTTTCATTTTCATTTTTGTTTTAGTTTTTGCTACCAAGGAAAAAAGAGGCGGTTGATGCTGGAAAAATATTCTGTCTCGTGAGAAATAGTCGGCCCCCGTTATTTCACACCGCAGGTTGGCTGACAGGAGCACAAGCAGCAGCACAAACGTTGCTCTAGTGATCTCGGCGGCGGCCAGGGATGGCCCCAAAGATTGGTCGATTCATGCGAGGGATTGTATGCATGTATGTGTGTGGTCCGTGCAACGTTGATGACCTGTCGTAGCGCGCTGAAAACGAGCATGTGGCATGCACGATGATTTTTATGTGAGGCTCATGGTGTTTCTACGTGATGGCAATGGCCGTGGACCGACTAACGGTGCCAGGAAGCCTATCATGTGTGGTCAACTAAATCTTTGCGTAGTCAGATGTATGCATTCGAAGATCTTTTTTTATGATTTCTGCTTGTTGTATGCTGTTTTTGCAACAACAACAACAAAAAAGCTATGTAGTCAATTGACTACCGGCCCAGCTTAAGTGTGGCTTGGCCGCCGCACGGAGCTGTGTCGGTGCATGGTAGTTGAGTCACACGTTCCCTTGTTTCGTAGCAAGGATGCGCAGCCAGGCCAACACAATTGATTCTCTATAAGAAGAAAAAGGAGGATCATCCCCGGCCTCTGACAATTGATTCTTCTACAAAGTATAAGCATCCTACATACAGGACTGCCGATTTACGGTTTGTACATCTTCCCGAAAAAGACAACAATCCAAATTACGGAGAGAACAGCTCAATGACTTCAGCAAAATGGAAGATGAGTACATATACAAATGGATTTTCGTATGGAAAGTATATAGATTCATTGAATGTAAAAAGGAAAACATAGAGCAGCTGATTTGTTGTATTCAAAGCAACCCTTGAATCGCAAAAAACGAACGTCCTCGTGATCCATGCATGGATCCATGCGCGTGTCATGCATCCGCCGGCTCGCTAGCTCGACGGAGGGCTACCTACACCACTCGTTGCAGTTGTCGGCCTTGCAGTGCTGGTAGCAGCTGCCCCACTGTAAGAGGTTGTTGATGAGGCACTTGACCCGGCACGTCGACTCGCAGACCTGGCAGTCGATGGTGCTCAACACCTTCGCCGTCGTGTCGCTCCTGCTGCCGCCGCGGGTGCCGTTGCCACGGCCGTCCGCATCCGCCTCGATTGTCGCGGCCTCCTCGGGCCCCGGTGGCGCCTGCCCAGCCACGTGCCTTGACCGCCCGTCGGCCAGCAGGAGCAGGATCAGCAGCACGCACGTCGCTCTCGTCGTCTTCACGGCGGCGGCCATGGATTGGTTGGTTCGTGCGAGGGTTTGTGTGTACGTACGTGTGGTCTGTGTAATGTCGACTACGACGACGATGTGTGGTGGCGCGCGTGAAGTGAGGGTGCATGTAGTGCGCGGGGGATTTGTACGTGTGATTCCTGGTGCTTTGTGCGTGATGGCAACGGCCGTGGACCTTTGTTGGTGGAAGGTGGTTGAGTCACACGTTTCATGGCATGATTGATTCTAGTGAAGAACAAACAAATGATATCCCACGTCCCAATTACAAGTTACAATTTGTACATACATTCCCCGAATAAATAGCAACTCAAACCACAACGAGAACGTGTGCATTTTTTAGGTTTTACCCAACCGGGCTTGCTATGTCTCAGTCGAGACTTCATTAAGTCTCAGTCGATGTTATATCCACGAGATGTTACATTGAGATCCATGTAAAATTTCCTTTTTAGTTTCTTTTCTCTCTCTCTTATATGTTATGTCACTTGACTGAGACTTAGTTAAAATCTCAGTCGACTAAGACCTAGCCACACCCTTACCTAATTAATAGGTGCTTGTTTGGTTTACATGGTAGAATAAGAAGAAGAAAATGGAATGCCATGTTCACTTCAGTCGTTGAGATATCTTCAGGAGGTCTTACCTGATGCTAAGAACCCTTAGAAATCAGGCCAATATGAATGCAATCTTTAGGAACCTAGTGTCTCCATTCCTATGAAAGCGAATGCTAAATATAGAGAAAAACACCGTTGGTGAAAGTTCCGTCGGAATCCTCTAAATCTAATGAGCCTTAGAGATAAGTATATACAATTGGATCGTTGGGTGGTCTCAGTATCTTGATGTAATTTTTATTATGTTTGATGTGCTTTCTACTTCCGGTGAACTTTGATAATATATCTTCTTCTTTTTTGCGGGTGAACTTTGATAATATATCTGAATCATTTTCACACAAAAAAGTATATACAAATAGCTTTTTGTGTTGGAGTATATATTTTGTGAAAGTAAAAAACAAAAAAAAACATAGAGTAGCTGATTTGTTGGTTTCGAGGAAAACACTTTTGAATTGTAGGAAATTGAATTTCCTTGTTCTATAGTTTTTCTTGCATATACTCCCTCTGTTCCAAAATATAGCGCGTCCTCGGTTTCCGTGCTTCAACTTTGACCATTAATTTAATCAACAAGACCGACTGCGGCGGGCGAAAAAATTATACCAATGAATTCGTATTCAAAAAAAGTTTTTAATTATATAATTTTTGATCCCGCCGCAGTCGGTCTCGTGGGTTAAATTTATGGTCAAAGTTGAATCTCGAAAAGCGTGGGCGCGCTATATTTTGGAACGGAGGGAGTAGGATATAGCACTGCACAGTTCAATATAAAAGTAGGAACATTCTTTTCTTTTCTTTTTTACAAAGACGCAGGGAAACATTCATGTTTCTACTTGTAAATGAAACTATGCTCAATGACTTCGGCTGTGTGTGAATTCATAGGAATGAGCGTAGGTGCATATGTGTTTGTGAGCATCAAAGTTTTTATTATCTGCACTGAGCTCGAGTTTATACGTAAATACAATTAAAATAGCAGCGCCATCTTTACATATAGGGCGTGGAAGCGAAAATTTTAGCACGGGCAGGACACAAGGACATCTATATCGTATGTAGAGTGGGATCCATTCATGGCTTCATGCGCGTGTCATGCATCCACCGGCACATTAGCTCGACCAAGGGCTACCTACACCAGTCGTTGCAGTTGTCGGCCTTGCAGCGCTGGTAGCAAGTGCCCCACTGGAAGAGGTTGTTGATGAGGCACTTGACCCGGCACGTCGCCTCGCAGATCTGGCAGTCGATGGTGCTCAGCACTTTCCTCGCGGCGTTCCCGCCGCCGCCGGCGCCGCGGGTGCCATTGCCGCGGCCGTCGGCATCCGCCTCGATCGTCGCGACGGCCTCGGGCTCGGGTGGCGCCTGCCCAGCCACGGACCGCGGCCGCACATCGGCCAACAGGAGCAGCAGTAGCAGCAGCGCGCACGTCGCTCTCGTCTTCACCACGGCTGCTCGGCATGGCGCCATGGATCGGCTGGTTCGTGTAAGGATTTGTGCGTGTGTTGTGTTCAACTCTGACTACTACGACGATGTGTGGTGTCGCGCGCGAAATGAGGGGGTGGCGCGCTCAGGGATTTGTACCGTGCGGTTCCTGGTGTTTTGTGCGTGATGGCAATGGGCGTGGACCTGTGTTTGGTGCATGGTGGTTGAGTCACGCGCTCCATGGTTCAGTAGCATGCATGCGTAGCGAGGCCAACCTTATTTGATTTATCATTGTTTCCAATAACGAGCACTTTTATTGATTCAAGATGTCACATCGAGCGAGCACACATTCAGTCCTATATGATTAGGGCGATGATAGGCGCCGGCGCGCCGGCCCAAATTTGGGTCGGTCGCTGCCCAGGCCTTGTATACATCATTCCCGAGCCGTCAGATGAGCCCCACCTTCGTCCTCGTTTCATACCCCGCTTTAGGAAAAACAAAATCATGTCAACG
>NC_041381.1:691578661-691637619 GCF_002162155.2 Triticum dicoccoides
CACCGGTCGACCTTGAAGCACCGCTGGCTGGTCCACCTCGCCGACTGCTTGAAGCACGGGTGTTGCCCCCGATTCCAGCACGGCACGGTGCCCCTGGATCCGGTGTTCGCCGCCGTTTGCAGCTTTCCAACGGCCGGTTGCGGCTATTCTATGAATGGTTGTAGCATCTCTCGGGTCACCTGGACCTCACCTTTACCCCCGTCGCAGTTTCCCAACGGCCGGTTGCAACAAGTCTGGCGGCGTCGTGTGGCCATCCGACGCTGGTGCCGGTTCCAGCAAAAGTCGATACCCGATGTAGCAAAAATCGATGCTGGATGTAGCAAAAATACCGGGGTGCATTTGAGGTGTTGGTTCCAGCAAAAACGCCTCGCCGCCGACAGCAGCAAAAGAAAGCCTCGCCGTTGCCACCGTTGACTTGGGGATTGCAACAAAACCAAAAACTGGTTCCAACAAAAAAGACAAAAGGTTTCCAGCAAAACGACTTGAGCAACTAGCAAACCCAGTAAATTGCTTGAAGCCATTGTCATATAATGGATGTAGCAATTGACAACATTGGTTGTAGCAAAAACTCAAACGGTGGCAGCAAAAAAGTGATACACTGGTTCCAAAAAAAAAACATGGTAGCAATTTTTTTGATTGGTTCAAGCGAAAAATCGAAGATGGTTGTAGCAAAATTGTACACTGATTGTACCAAAAACATATGACATGGTAGCTTTCTCCATTGCCCGTTCTAGCAAAAACATGGCGCTCTCGTCACTAGCCACGCCCACCATCGCCTAGTTGCAGCAAATTTGGTCGCCGACGGTAGCTTTCCGGGTGCCGGATGAAGCAAATCCCAGCACTGTCGTCGCCACCGCAATTCACTGTCGCCCCTTGCAACAACTTCGGTCGTCGGTTCCAGCATGCCGCGGCGCAGCCTCCAACACCGCGAGTTGCAGGTTGCAGCACCCCTTCTTCTTCCCCCCTTCTATTGATTTCAGAGCAGCCATGGGAGGCGCTCTCCACCTCCCCCCTCTCCTCCTCGCCTGGTTTCTTTCTCCTGGGGGTGGTGTACATGAAGGCAACCCAAGACCCTACAGCGGTCCTACAGGAGAGAGGCGAGGCCTCGCCATGGCTTGGCAGGTTGAAGGAGGAAGCTTGCAAGAGAGAGGGGGTGATGGAGGCGATGCTCTCTGCGTGGAACCGTGGACAAAGAAGACGCAGCGAGTGGATTGTGTGGCCAGGAAGACTTGCGTGTGGATAGAATCGTGAAGTCATAGGCGGTGTGTGGGTCCAGTGTCACATGGGCTGAAACGGTGCGGGGCCATGAATCAGGTCGCATGTCGTGAGCGACCGGTCGAAGACTCGGCCGGCGCGCCGGGTGGAAGCGTTTACCTTTTATTATTTAAAAAATTAGTCGACGAACCCATGCATTCATAAAGGACACTTACTTATATTATATATTTAATTTCCAAACGTCATTACCATTTATTGTAATTTTTACATTTTTGGCGAATGTTTTTCATTGAAACTGTAAGAAAATTTAAAAATCCAGCTATCAAATATATTAGTATTAGAACATGCAACACTTTTATCCTGGATAAGAAATACACATTGGATTCAAACTGAGAATTTTGCACACAAAAAAAATCCTGGATCAAGGTACATATAATTATGTAATGAAATCTAGAAACAAATGACTTTAGAGGTGTCCTAAGTCAGGAGAAAACTATCTCAAAATAGTAGTATATGAGATTTTTCTTATAGGAAAGACAGAGATAGTACAATAAAGAGATATTTACATCAAGGACTCGACCTCAAGAGAGATGTGCCAACCCAGTAAAATAAAGGAAAGGGCAAGTCGCCAAGTCACATACAGTATTTGCATAGAGTTATATATATGCATCACAGCGCGCGGCAGGCGACCGAAACGGCAATAGTTTCGAGCCATTTGCCGTTTGGCCTCGCCGGTGCTCCGTTGATCCCTGGCAGCGGCCGGAGGACACGGCGGCTGCAACTTGCGAGGGCTAAATTTTATGTTTTGACCTTTTTCTGAAACCTATTCGAGATCTGACCCTAGGTTGAAATTTTTTCGAGATCTGACCCTTTTACTATCGCTAGAGTCCATGGCGGAAGGGTCCCCCGCCAGTGACTTTGGTGGTAGGAAACATCGCTACCGCCAAACGGGCTGGCGGTAGCCTGCAAAACCCTACCGCCAAGGTGCTTGACGGTAGGCACGGTCACGCACTGTGTTCAATACTTAGAAGGTTTTTGGCGGTAGGGCATACAACCCTACCGCCAGGGTCCTTGGCGGTAGGCTGTTATACCCTACCTCCATGATCTCTGGCGGTAGCAAAAGGGTCAGATCTCGAAAAAAATTCAAACTAGGGTCAAATGTCGAGTAGGTTTGGGAAAATGGTCAAAACACGAAATTTAGCCACTTGCGAGACCTGTTGGGCAAATAAGAGCAGACGCCCACGCGCCCTTGGGCACACTTGCCTCGGAGGTCCACCCTTTGTTTTCACTTCCAGTTCTGTGGATCCAGAGGTGCATGAACGAACACATAACATAATGCCGCCCGGAGGCCTGTGCAGGGAAAGTTATGGTAAGAATTTTACACGTATCACCGGTCACGTACACACGGGAACGAAGGTAGTGACAAGAGATCCAATCTCCCCGAAGCCGAGAGATTGTGCTCTGCTCTCGCGCCTCTGTTGCGTGAATCTCGTCGTGGTACAACGTATATGCACCCGATACCTCATAGATTCAGTAACCAAAGTCCATGCCAATTCTCCTAGCTCCTAGCACGGAGCGGAGTTGAGAGTCGATAGAGCTTTCGAACAGGCTCTAAACAATGAGTCTGTAATTTGTACCCGGACTATATATCAACTCTCCGGTGTTTGCAGTCTGATTCTTGGATCACGCTCATGCTTTTACACGCTTCTAGTCATTGGGATTTCAGCTAACTATCACGTACGTGGCCATTCGATTGCCGCCCGGAGAAGCATCAAGAAATTCTCCATGTGTCTACGTACGGTCACGGACACACGACACAGGCGCACGCCCCGGCAAGGAAATCCAATGGGATTGTGTGCTTAGTTCTCACGGCTCTCGGTTCATGAACCTCGCGGTACATGCACCGGACACTTCACAATTATCGCAGATTTAGGGCCTCTTTGATTCGTAGGATTTTCGAAACGTAAGAATAGAAAAAGTATAGGGTTGGAGTGGCATGTCCACTTGAATTCTATAAAATTAGCAATGAGTGTTTGATGGCACGGGAAAAACAGAGGAATTTTAAAAAGAGGTTAGAGTGGATGTTAGATTTTCTATGAAATGTAATACAAAAGATTTCATAGGAAAAAAATCCCATGAGATTCAACCATATGAATTAAAGAACCAACATAAGAAAAAATCCTAAGGATTTTAATCCTTCAGAAATCCTATAAAATTCATTTAAATCAAAGGAGCCCTTAACAAGTGTATCCATGGTTCTCTTGATCTCCTACTCTGTTTGCCTTTGCGGCGTTGTGCCGTGGAGAAAGAAGCCACTTTTATATATGTTGCTTTTGCTTTCCCAAAGTGTATGTTGATAAAAAGTATCACGAGACTCCTTTTTCCTCTGGAGAAAGGCCGCATGCCCATGCATGCGATGTTTCTTCTCTTTATTAGGGGTTTAACACGGTGCTGATTGTCAACTACGAACTTGTACTCTGCATATTGCTCATAAGGGTATCTCCAACGTAAATCAGACACCATATCCGTCTGGACAATGATGCGGAAGCCGGCTATCCAACCATAATTGCTTACATTTCAAATCGAATTTCAATAAATCGAACGAATTACATACAAACCGGATGACTTTCATATAAACTGGAGCACATTCATCATATTCTCAACATTTTTCAGTAAAGAAGTATGACCGGACCTTAACATAACTTATAACGGCGCCCATCCTCCAAGTCCTTATTGTTCCTACCGCCAAAGTGTATATGTATAGAAGCCACTTCTATACATATGTTGCTTTTGCTTTCCCAAAGTGTATGTTCATAAAAAATATCACGAGACTCCTTTTTCCTCTGGAAAAAGGCCGCGCGCATGCCCATGCACGCGATGTTTCTTCTCTTTATTAGGGGTTTGACATGGTGCTGATTGTCAGCTACGAACTTGTACTCTGCATATTGCTCATAAGGGCATCTCCAACGTAAATCAGACACCATATCCGTCTGGACAATGATGCAGCAGCTGGCCATCCAACCATGACTGCTTACATTTCAAACCGAATTTCAATAAATCAAACGAATTACATGCAAACCGGATGACTTTCATTTAAACTGGAGCACATTCATTAGATTCTGGACATTTTTCAGTAAAGAAGTATGGCCGGACCTTAACATAGCCTACAACGGCGCCCATCCTCCAAGTCCTTATGGTTCCCTTGCGCCCTGACCGTGTCCATGTTAGGCGGGGATGAGACATGTGAAGTGAAGGTACGGTCACCGGCGAGGAAGAGTAGGGCATTGGACATGGACCGACCCACTTGGGACTCGATGCCCCGCCACTTCCCATGCACTACTCCTCGTCGGAGTCTGTGACCCGTCCGTCACCGGTGGACGTGAGGTTCACGCTGGACATTGACGGGACGACACGCTCGTCATGCCACTGCCGCCTATGAAACGTCATCGTTGTGCATAGGACACGCAGTCGCCGACGTTCTTGTTGGCGATTGCATGCGCTGCCAGCTCCACCTCCACGTCCGGTTACATCAAAACCATGTTTTGTTGCGCTATGAAGGTGTTAGCGCGCGCGGCCGCATAGAGCACCCATTGAATGGCAACGAAGTTTGGGTTCTTCGCCACCATGGCCGCCACGGCTTCCTCGCTCGTCGTAGATTTGGCCCTCCGCCAGCCAGTACTGCTCGAGGAGGAAACGGTTGTACCTCTGCTCCTCCTGCGCCTGCCGAAACACCGACATAGGCGTCGGTTGCCCCTTCGCATGGTGGCATTGAAGTGCGCCTGGCCTGCCCCATGGTCAAGCCAGAATGGACAGGCACGGAGTTGTCGTCGGAGCCCATCGCTGGGCCGTCTTCGGCAACCTCTCGGGAGGGCTGGCCAGCATGTCGCCCTCTATCCGCTTGGCATGATGGCTCTGCCAGCCGGCAGCAAGGGCGGCCACTGCATGCTCATGCTCTGTTGAGAGGCTCTCCCACAACGCGTTACCGCTCACTATCATGACGGATGTGGTGCATAGGTGGAGGCGTGAAGCGGACATGTCGGGTGCGGTTTATGCCGGGAATGGTCTCGTTTAAATAGCGGATGATGGTGAGGAAGGCACAAAGAGGTTTTGCTTGGAGAGCTCATTCCCGTTGATGCCCATGTTAGGGAAAATGTAACAGAGAGCCATCTTTTTCTTTCCTTTTTGTACCACCGGAGATTCCCTATACCCATCCGTATGCTTGTACAACGATGTTTTGGGTCTTACTTGCTCGAGCGCTCTGAATAGTTGCTGGTTCGTTCTGTTGCCTTGTTTTAATAAATTGAGTGGGGGAAACCCCTTTTATTCAATAAAAAAAACAAAAAATATTGACGAATTCATAAAAAGTGTTCATGAATTTCAAAAAATGTTCCAGAATTTGAAATAATGTTCACTGATTAAAATAATATTCATAGATTCAAATGAAATAATCAAATCTTTGAAAAATGTTTGTGGTTTCGAAGCATGTTTTAGAATTCAAAAATTCTTTGTGAATTTAAAAATATATATTCTCATGTCGAAAAGGAATTTAAAAGTCTAGAAAATGTTTGCAAATTCAAAAAACATTCAAGTTTCAAATAATGTTTGCGAATTTGCGAACAAATTCGCAAATTCAAAGTATATTAGCAAAACATGAAAATGCTCACAAATTTGAAAAAATATTCTAGAATTAATAAATCATAATCAAAGATTCGTGGACTAATAAAGAAAATAAAAATGAAAAAACTAGAAGAAAATCAAAGGAAATAAAAAAGGAAAAAGAGAAAACCTGTTTTGGGAACCTTCCCAAAACCATGGGGAAAACACATGAAAAGCCAGACCATGTAACCTGCTGTGTGCTGGGGGTATTCATTTGTTGTAAACACACGCTTGCCCGTTGTGTACATGTGGCCGGATTTTGGGAAGATTCTAGAACCTTTCTAGACCGGTTTATTTCCTTTTGGTTTTTTTCCTTTATCTTTCTTATTTTCGTTTTCTCTTTCTTTTTTCATTTTCAATTTTCCTTTTTTGTTTTTTTTTTCGTTTTTTCTTTCCAAATTTCACGAACTTTTCCTGAAATCTGGTAACATTTTTTCAAATTAGTGAATATTTTTCGAAATTCCATTTAAAAATCAGGGTGAACATTTTTCTGAAATTAATTTTTACACTGAATTAAAATATTGTTCATCTAATTAAAAAAATCATCAAATTAAAAACAATGTTCATTGGATTTAAATTTTGTTCATAAAATACAAAGAATGTTCATTTAATGTCAAAAAATGTTCACCAAAATTCAAAAATGTTCCTTTTTCTGAATCTGTGAACATTTTTTGAATTCATGAAATTTTGTTGAAGTTCTAAACTTCTTTTGAAATACCGAAATTTTTTAAGTAAAAAATTAATATATAAACCAAAACAAAAAACAAAAAAAAGGGGAGCCCCACCCTGCACCAGTGTTGGCCCAACTTCGAGCGTGTGGGAGTCAGGGGTTGCACGCTGCACCTTTCCCCCAGCGCCCACCTCGACGAATAGGAGCTCCTACACATGCTACCCCTATGTCCATTACACAATAAATAGCAACGACACGTGGGTTCGTGTTTTCAGGAGAGCAAATAATTGAGGGTTGTCCCTTGCGGGAGCCCCTGAAGGGTGCCATCACGTGTCACGTGCTAGGCACTCCGTTGGGATTATATTTCATTTATTTTTCTGTACTTGTTTTCAGATTTTAGATGATTTTTTGGTTTTTTGCTTTGTTTTTCCTAGAATTTTGGCAACAAAAATATTTTAAAAAGAATTGCATAAAAACATCTTTGTTTATTCTGTGGGAGACACATATTTGCTTCTCCTGGAGGCATAGGTTTGCTTCCGCGAGAGGCACAACTATGCCTCTCGAGAAAGTAAAAACAAACATTTTTTCTTCTATGAGATGCACAGATTTTTACTTCATGTGTATGCACAGATTCGCAAAAGTCACAATTGTGTGCCTCTCAAAAAGAGAATAAAACACATCTTTTTCCTTCCGCGAGAGGAGTAGATTTTCTCACATGGAGGCACAGTCTTGAAAATGTAAAGAAAATGTGTTTTTTTTCTTGGTCAAGAGGTACGTGTTTTTATCTTCCATGAGAGGCACATATTTGCTTCCGATTCGGATTTTTTTTCTTTCGGTTTATCATGAAAAAAACGAAATCTATCAACATGGGATGACGCACAGTTGAAATGGTTCGCGATTTGGAGGCACGGTTTAAGTGATAAAAGGTTTTCAGTAAACGAATCTATGAAAAAAAGGAAAACTTCCCGGTTACGACAAGCGTCCTACATGTTGTGCGCCATGTGTCGCAACCTAGATGGTGGGTGTGGACTTTGCAAATGATACCCCTTAATTAGTGATTTCCAGTTTTCAGCTGCTATGTTTTGGGCACTATTGTGTGCGTCGCTTATGTGCCAGCGCGACATGGCCATGGCCCAGCAAGCGCAAGCAGAGGTAGCGAGAGAATCAAACGCCTATTTTATTTTGTTTTTCTATTTTGCTTTGTTCTTTTGACCAGATTATTTAAAAAACCTAAAATATGGAATACAGAAAAATATTTACAATTCAAAAATACCATGAACTCAAAAAATGGTCATCATTTTTGTTATTATTTTTCACTGAATTCAAAATGTCGATAAATTCGAAAATCATAAACATAAAAAAATGTTCAAAATAAAAAATTCACAAAATTAAAATTGTAAGGGAATTCCAAAAGTTGTTCACGAATTGAAAAAATGTTCAAAATTCAAAATAAAAGTTTCTGAATTAAAAGAAACGTCCATGAATTGCAAAAAAAAACTTGTATTCACAAACGTAGTGATTCAATTGTTCAAATATGAAAATGTTCATGAATTTTAAGAAGTTCATGTATTTGAATGATGTTTTCGAATTTGAAGAAGAACAGAAAAGTTAGGAAAAACAGAAAAACAACATTCACAAACACCATGTACAATATGCTGTTTTTGAGTTCAGAAAAACAAATGCTGAAAACTGAAGAAAAGCAAATGCTGTTTTCGAGTGTTATCATATGCGGAAAAACAGAAAAGGTAGGGAAAAACAAATGCTGAAAAACAGAAAAGGTAGGGAAAAACAAATGCTGAAAAACAAATGCTGAAAAACAGAAAAGGTAGGGAAAATGTATTATGTTTTATAGTTTTTTATTCTTTGCGCAAATTTTAATTATCAAGATTGAACATCGAATAAATTAACAAATTTCAGGTGAACCTTTGTTTTTGGAAAGGTTTCTAAACAAGGAGAACCTCAATACAAGATGAAGTTGGTTCGTCACGTGAACAGAACAATTGTAGTGTTTGTTGTGCGAGTTTAGGAAATTATGAAGTTTGCCACCGTCTCAGCGTCAGATCAACTAGTAGACAAAGAACTATTTCCTTCGCTCATTATGACAAGATGTTTTGAGTATTTTAATATAGACTACATACAAACTGAAATGAGCGAACAAACACACTAAAATTCCTCTATATACATGCAATTCAGACAAAGTTAGAAATATTATAATATCTAACAAAGGGAGAAAACATATTTCAAGGAGCCTACAAATTAGCAAAACTGGATATTTTATATGTCATACGTGTCTTACTCGACTATAAATTAACTCATTTAAAGCTACTTTTACAAATTTGTACATAGAAATCATAAACTTATTCATCTTGCTATGAAAGGTTCATCGAGTAAAAAGTTTAATATTGCCCTGGTGCACCAAGAGTTAACTATAGTTCTGGTTCAGCTTTACAAATTTCTTTGTATGATCCTCTAAAAATTAGACGACACAACACGCATTACTGCAGGAATTGGTTGCAATAATGAGATTTTATTGCAAGGGATATGAATATTTAGATTAATAACATGACCGAGCTCCGCAAATAATATTTTGAGAGAATTGATCATACAATGATTGCTCAACTAAAAGTTAGAATAAAGGTTGAAAGATTGTGGATGTCGCCTAGAAGGTGCTTTAAAATAATTACTGTTTAGGCTTGAACAAACGCGGAATAAAACAAGTGTTTAATTTGTCAAGCACAAAACCTAAATCAACTAGGCTCACCTATGTGCATCAACAACTTATGTTAAGTAAGATAAACAACTAAGTGATAGAAAGATATATATCATGCCATACTATGACTATCACAAAGTAAAGTGCATAAGTAAAGGGCTCAGGTAAGAGATAACCGAGGCGCATGGAGACGATGATGTATCTCGGGGTTCACACCCTTCCGGATGCTAATCTTTATTTGGAGCGGTGTGGAGGCACAATGCTCCCCAAAGAAGCCACTAGGGCCACCATAATCTCCTCACGCCCTCACACAATGCAAGATATCGTGATTCCACCAAGGGACCCTTGAGGGCGGTCATCGAACCCATACAAATGGAACCCTTGGGGGCAGTCACCGAACCCGTAAACTTTCACAACCCTTGGGGGCGGTCACCGAACCCGTAAACTTTCACAACCCTTGGGGGCGGTCATCGAAACCTGTACAAATTGCTCGTGGCGATCTCCACAACCTAATTGGAGACCCCGACGCTTGGCCGGAGCTTTACACCACAATGATTGAGCTCCGAACCAACCAACCATCTATGGCACGAAAGCACCCAAGAGGAACAAGCTCTAGGGTGCCCAAACACCCAAGAGTAATAACCTTCTCAACTTTCACTTTCACGTACCACTGTGAAGAACTCAAATCGGTGCACCAAATACAATGGCAATGGCACATGGAGTGCGCAAGTCCTTCTCTCCCTAATCCCACCACAACAACTAATGCTATGGAGGAAAATGAGAGGAAGAACGAAGAAGGAAAACACAAAGAACTCCAAGGCCTAGATCCAAGGGGCTCCCCTCACATAGAGGATAAAAGTGGTTGGTGGAAATGTAGATCTAGATCTCCTCTCACTTTTCCCTAAAGAACTAGCAAGAATCAGTGGAGGGATTGAGAGATATCAAGCTCAAAGAAGGGATTAAATTCAATGGGGAAGAAGACCCCCTTTTATAGGTACCCCCAGATCCAACCGTTATGCCCTCAGTCCGCACACAAGCGGTAGTACCGCCCGGGCAAGGTTACTTCCGTTAGCACGGTAGTTTCAACCATAACGTGCAAGTGAGAAACTCAAGGAGGCGGTAGTGCTGTCGGAGCGGTACTACCGCTCCCACCTGTGGTATTACTGCTAGTTGTTGCGAGTACAGGTGAAACCGCGTTAGTAGAGTAGAGTAGGACGGTACTACTGCACCAAGCAGTACTACCGCCCACTACTGTCGCTCTACTTCCCTGCAGAGGAAAAACATATCCAAAGGCTAAAATATAAGAGGAAGAGTGATGGTAGTCGGACGCGGAAGTACCGCGACAAGCAGTAGTACCGTTGGGCAGGTGTGGTACTACCGTCCGAAACGGTACTACCGTGCCCAACTGCCGCCCTACTGTCGTTGAAGCGAAAGCGAGTCCAGAAGCCCAAAAACAAGCGTTAGTGCCTGCGGCACTGGACCTTGGGCAGTACCGCGCAAGCGGTACTACTGCTGCTCAGGGCGGTACTGTTGGAAATATGCCCTAGAGGCAATAATAAACTGGTTATTATTATATTTCTTTGTTCATGATAATTGTCTGTTATTCATGCTATAGTTGTGTTATCCGGAAATCTTAATACACGTGTGAATACATAGACCACAACATGTCCCTAGTGAGCCTCTAGTTGACTAGCTCGTTGATCAACAGATAGTCATGGTTTCCTGACTATGGACATTGGATGTCACTGATAACGCGATCACATCATTAGGAGAATGATGTGATGGACAAGACCCAATACTAAGCGTAGCACAAAGATCGTGTAGTTCGTTTTGCTAGAGCTTTTACAAATGTCAAGTATCATTTCCTTAGACCATGAGATTGTGCAACTTCCGGATACCGTAGGAGTGCTTTGTGTGTGCCAAACGTCACAACGTAACTGGGTGACTATAAAGGTGCACTACGGGTATCTCCGAAAGTGTCTGTTGGGTTGGCACGAATCGAGACTGGGATTTGTCACTCTGTATGACGGAGAGGTATCCCTGGACCCACTCGATAATGCATCATCATAATGAGCCCAAAGTGACCAAGTGTCTGGTCACGGGATCATGCATTACGGAACGAGTAAAGTGACTTGCCGGTAACGAGATTAAACGAGGTATTGGGATACCGACGATCGAATCTCGGACAAGTAACGTACCGATTGACAAAGGGAATTGTATACGGGATTGATTGAATCCTCGACATCGTGGTTCATCCGATAAGATCATCAAGGAGCATGTGGGAGCCAACAAGGGTATCCAGATCCCGCTGTTGGTTATTGACCGGAGAGGCGTCTTGGTCATGTCTGCATGTCTTCCGAACCCGTAGGATCTACACACTTAAGATTCGGTGATGCTAGGATTGTAGAGATATTAGTATGCAGTAACATGAAATTTGTTCGGAGTCTCGGATGAGATCACGAACGTCACGAGGAGTTCCGGAATGGTCTGGAGGTAAAGAATTATATATAGGAAGTCAGGTTTCGGCCATCGGGAAAGTTTCGGGGGTCACCGGTATTGTACCGGGACCACCGGAAGGGTCCCGGGGGTCCACCGGGTGGGGCCACCTATCCCGGAGGGGCCCATGGGCTGAAGTGAGAGGGGAACCAGCCCCTGGTGGGCTGATGTGCCCCCCCCCTTGGGGCCCCCTACGCCTAGGGTTGGAAACCCTAGGGGAGGGGGCGCCTCCACTTGGCTTGGGGGGCAAGCCACCCCCTTGGCCGCCGCCCCCCTTGGAGATTGCATCTCCTAGGGCCGCCCCCCTAGGGGGCCTATATAAAGAGGGGGGAGGGAGGGCAGCCGCACCCATCCTCTTGGCGCCTCCCTCTCCCTCTGCTACACCTCTCCCTCTCGTAGAGCTTGGCGAAGCCCTGCCGAGATCGCTGCTGCATCCACCATCACGCCGTCGTGCTGCTGGATCTTCATCAACCTCTCCTTTCCCTTGCTGGATTAAGAAGGAGGAGACGTCTTCCCAACCGTACGTGTGTTGAATGCGGAGGTGCCGTCCGTTCGGCGCTAGGATCTCCGGTGATTTGGATCACGATGAGTACGACTCCCTCAACCCTGTTCTCTTGAACGCTTCCGCTCGCGATCTACAAGGGTATGTAGATGCACTCCTCTCTCTCGTTGCTAGATGAACTCCATAGATTGATCTTGGTGAAGTGTAGAAATTTTTTATTTTCTGCAACGTTCCCCAAAAGTAGCATCATGAGCTAGGTCTATGCGTAGTTTCTATGCACGAGTAGAACAAAAACTTATTGTGGGCGTAGATGTTGTCAATTTTCTTGCCACTACTAGTCTTATCTTGCTTCGGCGGCATCGTGGCATGAAGCGGCCCAGACCAACCTTACACGTACGCTTACGTGAGACAGGTTCCACCGACTGACATGCACTAGTTGCATAAGGTGGCTAGCGGGTGTCTGTCTCTCCCACTTTAGTTGGAGCGGATTCGAAGGTAAGAAAACGTTCTTGCTAGAACCCTATTGCAGCCACGTAAAACATGCAACAACAATTAGAGGACGTCTAACTTGTTTTTGCAGCATGTGCCTTTGTGATGTGATATGGCCAGAAGTTTGCGATGAATGATATATATGTGATGTATGAGATCATATTCTTGTAATAGGAATCACGACTTGCATGTCGATGAGTATGACAACCGGCAGGAGCCATAGGAGTTGTCTTTATTTTGTATGACCTGCATGTCATTGAATAACGCCATGTAAATTACTTTACTTTATTGATAAACACGTTAGCCATAGTAGTAGAAGTAATAGTTGGCGAGCAACTTCATGGAGACACGATGATGGAGATCATGGTGTCTTGCCGGTGACGAAGATGATCATGGAGCCCCGAAGATGGAGACCAAAGGAGCAATATGATATTGGCCATATCATATCACTATTTGATTGCATGTTATGTTTATCATGTTTTATATCTTATTTGCTTAGAACGACGGTAGCTTAAATAAGATGATCCCTCGCAATAATTTCAAGAAAGTTTTCCCCCTAACTGTGCACCGTTGCGAAGGTTCGTTGTTTCGAAGCACCACGTGATGATCGGGTGTGATAGATCCTAACGTTCGAATACAACGGGTGTAAGCCAGATTTACACACGCAATACACTTAGGTTGACTTGACGAGCCTAACATGTACAGACATGGCCTCGGAACACAAGAGACCGAAAGGTCGAACATGAGTCGTATGGAAGATACGATCAACATGGAGATGTTCACCGATGATGACTAGTCCGTCTCACGTGATGATCGGACACGGCCTAGTTGACCCGGATCATGTTTCACTTAGATGACTAGAGGGATGTCTGTCTGAGTCGGAGTTCATTAAATAATTTGATTAGATGAACTTAATTATCATGAACTTAGTCTAAAATCTTTACAATATGTCTTGTAGATCAAATGGCCCATGTTACCCTCAACTTCAACGCGTTCCTAGAGAAAACCAAGCTGAAAGATGATGGCAGCAAGTATACGGACTGGGTCCGGAACCTGAGGATCATCCTCATAGCTGCCAAGAAAGATTATTTCCTAGAAGCACCGCTAGGTGAAGTACCCATCCCAGAGAACCAAGACGTTATGAACGCTTGGCAGTCTCGTGCTGATGATTACTCCCTCGTTAGTGCGGCATGCTTTACAGCTTAGAACCGGAGCTCCAAAAGCGTTTTGAGCGACACGAAGCATATGAGATGTTCGAAGAGCTGAAAATGGTTTTCCAAGCTCATGCCCGGGTCGAGAGATATGAAGTCTCCGACAAGTTCTTCAGTTGTAAGATGGAGGAAAATAGTTCTGTCAGTGAGCACATACTCAAAATGTCTGGGTTGCACAACTACTTGACTCAGCTGGGAGTTAATCTCCCGGATGACGCGGTTATTGACAGAATCCTTCAGTCGCTTCCACCGAGCTACAAGAGTTTTGTGATGAACTTCAATATGCAGGGGATGGAAAAGACCATTCCTGAGGTATATTCAATGTTGAAATCAGCGGAGGTAGAGATCAAAAAGGAACATCAAGTGTTGATGGTGAATAAAACCACTCAGTTCAAGAAAGGCAAGGGTAAGAAGAACTTCAAGAAGGACGGCAAGGGAGTTGCCGCGCCCGGTAAGCCAGTTGCCGGGAAGAAGCCAAAGAATGGACCCAAGCCTGAGACTGAGTGCTATTATTGCAAGGGAAGTGGTCACTGGAAGCGGAATTGCCCCAAATACTTAGCGGACAAGAAGGCCGGCAACACTAAAGGTATATGTGTTATACATGTAATTAATGTGTACCTTACCAGTACTCGTAGTAGCTCCTGGGTATTTAATACCAGTGCGGTTGCTCATATTTGTAACTCAAAGCAGGAACTGCAGAATAAGCGGAGACTGGCGAAGGACGAGGTGACGATGCGCGTCGGGAATGGTTCCAAGGTCGATGTGATCGCCGTCGGCACGCTACCTCTACATTTACCTACGGGATTAGTTTTAAACCTCAATAATTGTTATTTAGTGCCAGCTTTGAGCATGAACATTGTATCTGGATCTCATTCAATACGAGATGGCTACTCATTTAAATCCGAGAATAATGGTTGTTCTATTTATATGAGAGATATGTTTTATGGTCATACCCCGATGGTCAATGGTTTATTCTTAATGAATCTCGAACGTGATGTTACACATATTCATAGTGTGAATACCAAAAGATGTAAAGTTGATAACGATAGTCCCACATACTTGTGGCACTGCCGCCTTGGTCACATTGGTGTCAAGCGCATGAAGAAGCTCCATGCTGATGGACTTTTAGAGTCTCTCGATTATGAATCATTTGACACATGCGAACCATGCCTCATGGGCAAAATGACCAAGACTCCGTTCTCTGGAACAATGGAGCGAGCAACCAACTTATTGGAAATCATACATACTGATGTGTGCGGTCCAATGAGCATTGAGGCTCGCGGAGGATATCGTTATGCTCTCACTCTCACTGATGACTTGAGTAGATATGGGTATGTCTACTTGATGAAACACAAGTCTGAGACCTTTGAAAAGTTCAAGGAATTTCAGAATGAGGTAGAGAATCAACGTGACCGAAAGATAAAGTTCTTACGATCAGATCGTGGAGGAGAATATTTAAGTCACGAATTTGGTACGCACTTAAGGAAATGTGGAATCATTTCACAACTCACGCCGCCTGGAACACCTCAGCGTAACGGTGTGTCCGAAAATCGTAATCACACTTTATTGGATATGGTGCGATCTATGATGTCTCTTACCGATTTACCGCTATCATTTTGGGGATACGCTCTAGAGACAGCTACATTCACTTTAAATAGGGCACCGTCTAAATCCGTTGAGACGACACCGTATGAATTATAGTTTGGGAAGAAACCTAAGTTGTCGTTCTAAAAGTTTGGGAATGCGATGCTTATGTCAAGAAACTTCAACCTGAAAAGCTCAAACCCAAGTCGGAAAAATGCGTCTTCATAGGATACCCTAAGGAAACCATTGGGTATACCTTCTACCTCATATCCGAAGGCAAGATCTTTGTTGCCAAGAACGGGTCCTTTCTGGAGAAAGAGTTTCTCTCGAAAGAAGTAAGTGGGAGGAAAGTGGAACTTGATGAAGTACTACCTCTTGAATCGGTAAGTAGCGCAACTCAGGAAGATGTTCATGTGGTGCCAGCACCAACTGAAGAGGAAGTTAATGATGATGATCAAGGTACTTCGGATCAAGTTACAACTGAACTTTGTAGGTCCACAAGGACACGTTCCACACCAGAGTGGTATGGCAACCCTGTCCTGGAAATCATGTTGTTGGACAACGGTGAACCTTCGAATTATGAAGAAGCGATGGCGGGCCCAGATTCCAACAAATGGCTTGAAGCCATGCAATCTGAGATAGGATCCATGTATGAAAACGAAGTATGGACTTTGACAGACTTGCCCGATGATCGGCGAGCGATAGAAAACAAATGGATCTTTACGAAGAAGACGGACACGGATGGTAATGTTGTTGGGGAACGTTGCAGAAAATTAAAATATTTCCTATGGTTTCACCAAGATCCATCTATGAGTTCATCTAAGCAACGAGTCATGGGAGAGTGATTGCATCTACATACCACTTTGTAGATCGCGCGGAAGTGTTCAAAAGAACGGGGTTGAAGTAGTCGTTCTCGTCGTGATCCTATCACCGGAGATCCTAGCGCCGAACGGACGGTGCCTCCGCGTTCAACACACGTACGGTCAGCGTGACGTCTCCTCCGTCTTGATCCAGCAAGGGGAAGGAGAGGTTGATGATGATGGCTCCAGCAGTAGCACAACGGCGTGGTGGTGGTGGAACAGCAGCACTCCGGCAGGGCTTCGCCAAGCACGTGACGGAGGAGGAAGAGGTGTAGCAGGGGGAGGGAGGCGCCAGAACTTCAGGGTGCGGCTGCCCCTCCCCCCTCCCTTTATATAGGCCCCCAGGGGGGGCGCCGGCCCTGGGAGATCCAATCTCCCAAGGGGGCGGCGGCCAAGGGGGGTGGAGTACCCCCCAAGCCAAGTGGGGCGCCCCCCCCCCACCCTAGGGTTTCAACCCTAGGCGCAGGGGGTGGGCCAAGGGGGGCGCACCAGCCCACTATGGGCTGGTTCCCCTCCCCACTTCGGCCCTTGGGGCCCTTCGGGATGGGTGGCCCCACCCGGTGGACCCCCGGGACCCTTCCGGTGGTCCCGGTACAATACCGGGTGACCCCGAAACTTTCCCGATGGCCGAAACATCACTTCCTATATAGTTTTCTTTACCCCCAGACCATTCCGGAACTCCTCGTGACGTCCGGGATCTCATCCATGACTCCGAACAACATTCGGTATGCTGCATACTCATATTCATACAACCCTAGCGTCACCGAACCTTAAGTGTGTAGACCCTACGGGTTCGGGAGACATGCAGACATGACCGAGACGGCTCTCCGGCCAATAACCAACAGTGGGATCTGGATACCCATGTTGGTTCCCACATACTCCTCGATGATCTCATCGGATGAACCATGATGTCGAGGGTTCACGCAACCCCGTATACTATTCCCTTTGTTAGACGGTATGTTACTTGCCCGAGACTCGATCGTCGGTATCCCAATACCTCGTTCAGTCTCGTTTCCGGCAAGTCACTTTACTCGTACCGTAACGCATGATCCCGTGACCAAACACTTGGTCACTGTGAGCTCATTATGATGATGCATTACCGAGTGGGCCCAGAGATACCTCTCCGTCAAACGGAGTGACAAATCCCAGTCTCGATCCGTGTCAACCCAACAGACACTTTCGGAGATACCTGTAGTGCACCTTTATAGTCATCCAGTTATGTTGTGACTTTTGGTACACCCAAAGCACTCTTACGGTATCCGAGAGTTACACGATCTCATGGTCTAAGGAAGAGATACTTGACATTGAAAAAGCTGTAGCAAAACGAACTACACGATCTTGTGCTATGCTTAGGATTGGGTCTTGTCCATCACATCATTCTCCTAATGATGTGATCCCGTTGTCAATGACATCTAATGTCCATAGTCAGGAAACCATGACTATCTGTTGACCAACGAGCTAGTCAACTAGAGGCTCACTAGGGACATGTTATGGTCTATGTATTCACACGTGTATTACGATTTCCGGATAATACAATTACAGCATAAATAAAAGACAATTATCATGAACAAGGAAATATAATAATACTTTTATTATTGCCTCTAGGGCATATTTCCAACAGTCTCCCACTTGCACTAGAGTCAATAATCTAGTTACATTGTGATGAATCGAACACCCATAGAGTTCTGGTGTTGATCATGTTTTGCTCGCGAGAGAGGTTTAGTCAACGGATCTGCGACATTCAGATCCGTATGTACTTTGCAAATATCTATGTCTCCATCTTGAACATTTTCACGAATGGAGTTGAAGCGACGCTTGATGTGCCTGGTCTTCTTGTGAAACCTGGGCTCCTTGGCAAGGGCAATAGCTCCAGTGTTGTCACAGAAGAGTTTGATCGGCCCCGACGCATTGGGTATGACTCCTAGGTCGGTGATGAACTCCTTCACCCAAATAGCTTCATGCGCTGCCTCCGAGGCTGCCATGTACTCCGCTTCACATGTAGATCCCGCCACGACGCTCTGCTTGCAGCTGCACCAGCTTACTGCTCCACCATTCAACATATACACGTATCCGGTTTGTGACTTAGAGTCATCCAGATCTGCGTCGAAGCTAGCGTCGACGTAACCCTTTACGACGAGCTCTTCGTCACCTCCATAAATGAGAAACATGTCCTTTGTCCTTTTCAGGTACTTTAGGATATTCTTGACCGCTGTCCAGTGTTCCTTGCCGGGATTACTTTGGTACCTTCCTACCAAACTCACGGCAAGGTTTACATCAGGTCTGGTACACAGCATGGCATACATAATAGATCCTATGGCTGAGGCATAGGGGATGACGCTCATCTCTTCTTTATCTTTTGCCGTGTTCGGGCATTGAGCCGAGCTCAATCTCACACCTTGCAGTATAGGCAAGAACCCTTTCTTGGACTGATCCATTTTGAACTTCTTCAAAATCTTATCAAGGTATGTGCTTTGTGAAAGACCTATGAGGCGTCTCGATCTATCCCTATAGATCTTGATGCCTATTATATAAGCAGCTTCTCCAAGGTCCTTCATTGAAAAACACTTATTCAAGTAGGCCTTAATGCTGTCCAAGAATTCTATATCATTTCCCATCAAAAGTATGTCATCTACATATAATATGAGAAATGCTACAGAGCTCCCACTCACTTTCTTGTAAACGCAGGCTTCTCCATAAGTCTGCGTAAACCCAAACGCTTTGATCATCTCATCAAAGCAAATGTTCCAACTCCGAGATGCTTGCACCAGCCCATAAATGGATCGTTGGAGCTTGCATACTTTGTTAGCATTCTTAGGATCGACAAAACCCTCCGGCTGCATCATATATAGTTCTTCCTTAAGATGCCCGTTAAGGAATGCCATTTTGACGTCCATCTGCCATATCTCATAATCATAGTATGCGGCAATTGCTAACATGATTCGGACGGACTTAAGCTTCGCTACGGGAGAGAAAGTCTCATCGTAGTCAATCCCTTGAACTTGCCGATAACCCTTAGCGACAAGTCGAGCTTTATAGATGGTGACATTACCATCCGCGCCCGTCTTCTTCTTAAAGATCCATTTGTTTTCTATCGCTCGCCGATCATCGGGCAAGTCAGTCAAAGTCCATACTTTGTTTTCATACATGGATTCTATCTCGGATTTCATGGCTTCTAGCCATTTGTTGGAATCTGGGCCCGCCATCGCTTCTTCATAGTTCGAAGGTTCACCGTTGTCTAACAACATGATTTCCAGGACAGGGTTGCCATACCACTCTGGTGTGGAACGTGTCCTTGTGGACCTACGAAGTTCAGTAGCAACTTGATCAGAAGTACCTTTATCATCATCATTAATTTCCTCTCGATTCGATGTAGGCACCACAGGAACGTTTTCCTGAGCTGCACTACCTTCCGGTTCAAGAGGTAGTACTTCATCGAGTTCTACTTTCCTCCCACTTACTCCTTTCGAGAGAAACTCTTTTTCCAGAAAGGATCCGTTCTTGGCAACAAAGATCTTGCCTTTGGATCTTAAGTAGAAGGTATACCCAATGGTTTCCTTAGGGTATCCTATGAAGACGCATTTTTCCGATTTGGGTTCAAGCTTTTCAGGTTGAAGTTTCTTGACATAAGCATCGCATCCCCAAACTTTTAGAAACGACAGCTTAGGTTTCTTCCCAAACCATAATTCATACGGTGTCGTCTCAACAGATTTAGACGGTGCCCTATTTAAAGTGAATGTAGCTGTCTCTAGAGCGTATCCCCAAAATGATAGCGGTAAATCGATAAGAGACATCATAGATCGCACCATATCCAATAGAGTGCGATTACGATGTTCGGACACACCGTTACGCTGAGGTGTTCCAGGCGGTGTGAGTTGTGAAACGATTCCACATTTTCTTAAGTGTGTACCAAATTCGTGACTTAAATATTATCCTCCACGATCCGATCGTAAGAACTTTATCTTTCGGTCACGTTGATTCTCTACTTCATTCTGAAATTCCTTGAACTTTTCAAAGGTCTCAGACTTGTGTTTCATCAAGTAGACATACCCATATCTACTCAAGTCATCAGTGAGAGTGAGAACATAACGATATCCTCCGCGAGCCTCAACACTCATTGGACCGCACACATCAGTATGTATGATTTCGAATAAGTTGGTTGCTCGCTCCATTGTTCCGGAGAACGGAGTCTTGGTCATTTTGCCCATGAGGCATGGCTCGCATGTGTCAAATGATTCATAATCTAGAGACTCTAAAAGTCCATCAGCATGGAGCTTCTTCATGCGCTTGACACCAATGTGACCAAGGCGGCAGTGCCACAAGTATGTGGGACTATCGTTATCAACTTTACATCTTTTGGTATTCACACTATGAATATGTGTAACATTACGCTCGAGATTCATTAAGAATAAACCATTGACCATCAGGGCATGACCATAAAACATGTCTCTCATATAAATAGAACAATCATTATTCTTGGATTTAAATGAGTAGCCATCTCGTATCAAACGAGATCCAGATACAATGTTCATGCTAAAACTTGGCACTAAATAACAATTATTGAGGTTTAAAACTAATCCCGTAGGTAAATGTAGAGGTAGCGTGCCGACGGCGATCACATCGACCTTGGAACCATTCCCGACGCGCATCGTCACCTCGTCCTTCGCCAGTCTCCGCTTATTCCGCAGCTCCTGCTGCGAGTTACAAATGTGAGCAACAACACCGGTATCGAATACCCAGGAGTTACTACGAGTACTGGTAAGGTACACATCAATTACATGTATATCAAATATACCTTTAGTGTTGCCGGCCTTCTTGTCCGCTAAGTATTTGGGGTAGTTCCGCTTCCAGTGACCCTTCCCCTTGCAATAAAAGCACTCAGTCTCAGGCTTGGGTCCATTCTTTGACTTCTTCCCGGCAACTGGCTTACCGGGCGCGGCAACATCTTTGCCGTCCTTCTTGAAGTTCTTCTTACCCTTGCCCTTCTTGAACTTAGTGGTCTTATTGACCATCAACACTTGATGTTCTTTCTTGATTTCAACCTCTGCTGACTTCAGCATTGAGAATACTTCAGGAATGGTCTTCACCATCCCCTGCATATTGTAGTTCAGCACAAAGCTCTTGTAGCTTGGTGGGAGCAACTGAAGGATTCTGTCAATGACAGCCTCGTCCGGGAGGTTGATCTCCAACTGGGACAGGCGGTTGTGCAACCCAGACATTTTGAGTATGTGCTCACTGACAGAACTGTTTTCCTCCATCTTACAACTATAGAACTTGTCGGAGACTTCATATCTCTCGACCCAGGCATGAGCTTGGAAAACCATTTTCAGCTCCTCGAACATCTCATATGCTCCGTGCTTCTCAAAACGCTTTTGGAGCCCTGGTTCTAAGCTGTAAAGCATGCCGCACTGAACGAGGGAGTAATCATCAGCACATGATTGCCAAGTGTTCATAACGTCTTGGTTCTCTGGGATGGGTGCTTCACCTAGCGGTGCATCTAGGACATAATCTTTCTTGGCTGCTATGAGGATGATCCTCAGGTTCCGGACCCAGTTCGAATAGTTGCTGCCATCATCTTTCAGCTTGGTTTTCTCTAGGAACGCGTTGAAGTTCATGTTGACATGAGCTTTGGCCATTTGATCTACAAGACATATTTTGCAAAAGTTTTAGACTAAGTTCATGATAATTAAGTTCATCTAATCAAATTATTTAATGAACTCCCACTCATATTAGGCATCCCTCTAGTCATTTAAGTGTTACACGATCCGAGTCGACTAGGCCGTGTCCGATCATCACGTGAGACGGACTAGTCATCATCGGTGAACATCTCCATGTTGATCGTATCTTCCATACGACTCATGTTCGACCTTTCGTTCTCTTGTGTTCCGAGGCCATGTCTGTACATGCTAGGCTCGTCAAGTTAACCCTAAGTGTTTCTGTGTGTGTAAATCTGTCTTACACCCGTTGTATGTGAACGTAAGGACCTATCACACCCGATCATCACGTGGTGCTTCAAAATGACGAACTTTAGCAATGGTGCACAGTTAGGGGGAACACTTTCTTGAATTTTTTATAAGGGATCATCTTATTTACTACCGTCGTTCTAAGTAAACAAGATGCATAAAACATAATAAACATCACATGCAATTATATAGTAGTGACATGATATGGCCAATATCATATAGCTCCTTCGATCTCCATCTTCGGGGCTCCATGATCATCTTCGTCACCGGCATGACACCATGATCTCCATCACTGTATCTTCATGAAGTTGTCACGCCAACGACTACTTCTACTTCTATGGCTAACGCGTTTAGCAATAAAGTAAAGTAATTTACATGGCGTTCTTCAATGACACGCAGGTCATACAAAATAAAGACAACTCCTATGGCTCCTGCCGGTTGTCATACTCATTGACATGCAAGTCGTGATTCCTATTACAAGAACATGATCTCATACATCACAATATGTCATTCATCATTCATCACAACTTCTGGCCATATCACATCACATGACAATTGCTGCAAAAACAAGTTAGACGTCCTCTAATTATTGTTGCATCTTTTACGTGGCTGCAATTGGGTTCTAGCAAGAACGTTTTCTTACCTACGAATAACCACAACGTGATTTTGTCAACTTCTATTTACCCTTCATAAGGACCCTTTTCATCGAATCCGCTCCAAGTAAAGTGGGAGAGATAGACACCCGCCATCCACCTTATGCAAGTAGTGCATGTCAGTCGGTGGAACCGGTCTCACGTAAGCGTACGTGTAAGGTTGGTCCGGGCCGCTTCATCCCACAATACCGCTGAAGCAAGATAAGACTAGTAGCGGCAAGCAAGTTGACAAGATCTACGCCCACAACAAAATTCTGTTCTACTCGTGCAATAGAGAACTACGCATAGACCTAGCTCATGATGCCACTGTTGGGGAACGTTGCAGAAAATTAAAAATTTTCCTACGGTTTCACCAAGATCCATCTATGAGTTCATCTAAGCAACGAGTGAAAGGGGAGATGCATCTACATACCACTTTGTAGATCGCGAGCGGAAGCGTTCAAAAGAACGGGATTGAAGTAGTCGTTCTCGTCGTGATCCTATCACCGGAGATCCTAGCGCCGAACGGACGACACCTCTGCGTTCAACAAACGTACGGTCAGCATGACGTCTCCTCCGTCTTGATCCAGCAAGGGGGAAGGAGAGGTTGATGATGATCCAGCAGTACGACGGCGTGGTGGTGGATGCAGCAGAACTCCGGCAGGGCTTCGCCAAGCTGCTGCGGGAGGAGGACGAGGTGTAGCAGGGGGAGGGAGGCGCCAGAACTTCAGGGTGCGGCTGCCCCCTCCCCCCTCCCTTTATATAGGCCCACAAGGGGGGTTCCGGCCCTGGGAGATCCAATCTCCCAAGGGGGCGGCGGCCAAGGGGGGTGGAGTACCCCCCAAGCCAAGTGGGCCCCCCCCCACCCTAGGGTTTCAACCCTAGGCGCAGGGGGTGGGCCAAGGGGGGCACACCAGCCCACTATGGGCTGGTTCCCCTCCCCACTTAGGCCCTTGGGGCCCTCCGGGATGGGTGGCCCCACCCGGTGGACTCTCGGGACCCTTCCGGTGGTCCCGGTACAATACCGGGTGACCCCGAAACTTTCCCAATGGCCGAAACATCACTTCCTATATAGTTTTCTTTACCCCCGGACCATTCCGGAACTCCTCGTGACGTCCGGGATCTCATCCGGGACTCCGAACAACATTCGGTATGCTGCATACTCATATTCATACAACCCTAGCGTCACCGAACCTTAAGTGTGTAGACCGTACGTGTTCGGGAGACATGCATACATGACCGAGACGGCTCTCCGGCCAATAACCAACAGTGGGATCTGGATACCCATGTTGGTTCCCACATACTCCTCGATGATCTCATCGGATGAACCACGATGTCGAGGGTTCACGCAACCCCGTATACTATTCCCTTTGTCAGACGATATGTTACTTGCCCGAGACTCGATCGTCGGTATCCCAATACCTCGTTCAGTCTCGTTTCCGGCAAGTCACTTTACTCGTACCGTAACGCATGATCCCGTGACCAGACACTTAGTCACTGTGAGCTCATTATGATGATGCATTACCGAGTGGGCCCAGAGATACCTCTCCGTCAAACAGAGTGACAAATCCCAGTCTCGATCCATGTCAACCCAACAGACACTTTCGGAGATACCTGTAGTGCACCTTTATAGTCATCCAGTTACGTTGTGACGTTTGGTACACCCAAAGCACTCTTACGGTATCCGGGAGTTACACGATCTCATGGTCTAAGGAAGAGATACTTGACATTGAAAAAGCTGTAGCAAAACGAACTACACGGTCTTGTGCTATGCTTAGAATTGGGTCTTGTCCATCACATCATTCTCCTAATGATGTGATCCCGTTGTCAATGGCATCTAATGTCCATAGTCACGAAACCATGACTATCTGTTGACCAACGAGCTAGTCAACTAGAGGCTCACTAGGGACATGTTATGGTCTATGTATTCACACGTGTATTACGATTTCCAGATAATACAATTACAGCATGAATAAAAGACAATTATCATGAACAAGGAAATATAATAATACTTTTATTATTGCCTCTAGGGCATATTTCCAACAAATGTTACCATCTATAAAGCTCGACTTGTCACTAAGGGTTATCGACAAGTTCAAGGGGTTGACTACGATGAGACATTTTCTCCCGTAGCGAAGCTAAAGTCCGTCTGAATCATGTTAGCAATTTTTGCATACTAGGATTATGAGATATGGCAAATGGACGTCAAAACGGCATTCCTTAATGGCTATCTTAAGTAAGTTGTATATGATGCAGCTGGAAGGTTTTGTCGACCCTGAGAATGCTAACAAGGTGTGCAAACTCCAGCGATCCATTTATGGGTTGGTGCAAGCATCTCGGAGTTGGAACATTCGCTTTGATGAGATGATCAAAGCGTTTGAGTTTATGCAGACTTATGGAGAAGCCTGCGTTTACAAGAAAGTGAGTGGGAGCTCTGCATCATTTCTCATATTATATGTAGATGACATAATTTTGATGGGAAATGATATAGAACTTTTGGACAACATTAAGGCCTACTTGAATAAGTGTTTTTCAATGAAGGACCTTGGAGAAGCTGCTTACTTACTAGGCATCAAGATCTATAGGGATAGATCGAGACGCCTCATAGGTCTTTCACAAAGCACATACCTTGATAAGATATTGAAGAAGTTCAATATGGATCAGTCTAAGAAGGGGTTCTTGCATGTGTTGCAAGGTGTGAAATTGAGCTCAGCTCAATGCCCGACCACGGCAGAAGATAGAGAAAAGATGAGTGTCATCCCCTATGCCTCAGTTATAGGGTCTATTATGTATGCCATGCTGTGTACCAGACCTGATGTAAACCTTGCCGTAAGTTTGGTAGGAAGGTACCAAAGTAATCCCGGCATGGAACACTGGACATCGGTCAAGAACATCCTAAAGTACCTGAAAAGGACTAAGGATATGTTTCTCGTTTATGGAGGTGACGAAGAGCTCGTCGTAAAGGGTTACGTCGACACTAGCTTCGACATAGATCTGGATGACTCTAAGTCACAAACCGGATACGTGTATATTTTTAATGGTGGGGCAGTAAGCTGGTGCAGTTGCAAGCAAAGCGTCATGGCGGGATCTACATGTGAAGCAGAGTACATGGCAGCCTCGTAGGCAGCGCATGAAGCAATCTGGGTGAAGGATGCGTCGGGGCCGATCACACTCTTCTGTGACAACACTGGAGCTATTGCACTAGCCAAGGAGCCCAGGTTTCACAAGAAGACCAGGCATATCAAGCGTCGCTTCAACTCCATTCGTGAAAATGTTCAAGATGGAGACATAGATATTTGTAAAGTACATACGGACCTGAATGTAGCAAATCCGTTGACTAAACCTCTCCCTAGAGCAAAACATGATCAACACTAGAACTCTATGGGTGTTCGATTCATCACAATGTAACTAGATGATAGACTCTAGTGCAAGAGGGAGACTGTTGGAAATATGCCCTAGAGGCAATAATAAAATGGTTATTATTATATTTCTTTGTTCATGATAATTGTCTGTTATTCATGTTATAATTGTGTTATCCGGAAATCGTAATACACGTGTGAATACATAGACCACAATATGTCCCTAGTGAGCCTCTAGTTGACTAGCTCGTTGATCAACAGATAGTCATGGTTTCCTGACTATGGACACTGGATGTCATTGATAACGCGATCACATCATTAGGAGAATGATGTGATGGACAAGACCCAATACTAAGCGTAGCACAAAGATCGTGTAGTTCGTTTTGCTAGAGCTTTTCCAAATGTCAAGTATCATTTCCTTAGACCATGAGATTGTGCAACTCCCGGATACCGTAGGAGTGCTTTGGGTGTGCCAAACGTCACAACGTAACTGGGTGACTATAAAGGTGCACTACGGGTATCTCCAAAAGTGTCTGTTGGGTTGGCACGAATCGAGACTGGGATTTGTCACTCCGTATGACGGAGAGGTATCTCTGGGCCCACTCAGTAATGCATCATCATAATGAGCTCAAAGTGACCAAGTGTCTAGTCACGGGATCATGCATTACAGAACGAGTAAAGTGACTTGCCGGTAACGAGATTAAACAAGGTATTGGGATACTGACAATCGAATCTCGGACAAGTAATGTACCGATTGACAAAGGGAATTGTATACGGGATTGATTGAATCCTCGACATCGTGGTTCATCCGATGAGATCATAGAGGAGCATGTGGGAGCCAACATGGGTATCCAGATCCTGCTGTTGGTTATTGACTAGAGAGGCGTCTCGGTCATGTCTGCATGTCTCCCGAACCCGTAGGGTCTACACACTTAAGGTTCGGTGACGCTAGGGTTGTAGAGATATTAGTATGCAGTAACCCGAAAGTTGTTCAGAGTCCCGGTTGAGATCCCTGACGTCACGGGGAGTTCCGAAATGGTCCGGAGGTAAAGAATTATATATAGAAAGTCAGGTTTCGGCCATCGAGAAAGTTTTGGGGGTCACTGGTATTGTACCGGGACCACCGGAAGGGTCCCGGGGGTCCACCGGGTGGGGCCACCTATCCCGGAGGGCCCCATGGGCTGAAGTGAGAGGGGAACCAGCCCCTGGTGGGCTGGTGCGCCCCCCTTGGGCCCCCCTTGCGCCTAGGGTTGGAAACCCTAGGGGAGGGGGCGCCTCCACTTGGCTTGGGGGGCAAGCCACCTCCTTGGCCGCCGCCCCCCTTGGAGATTGCATCTCCTAGGGCCGGCGCCCCCCCTAGGGGGCCTATATAAAGAAGGGGGGAGGTAGGGCAGCCGCACCCATGCTCTTGGCGCCTCCCTCTCCCTCTGCTACACCTCTCCCTCTCGTAGAGCTTGGCGAAGCCCTGCCGAGATCGCTACTGCATTCACCACCACGCCGTCGTGCTGCTGGATCTTCATCAACCTCTCCTTTCCCCTTGATGGATCAAGAAGGAGGAGACGTCTTCCCAACCGTATGTGTGTTGAACGCGTAGGTGCCATCCGTTCGGCGCTAGGATCTCCGGTGATTTGGATCACGACGAGTACGACTCCCTCAACCCCGTTCTCTTGAACGCTTCCGCTCGCGATCTACAAGGGTGTGTAGATGCACTCCTCTCTCTCGTTGCTAGATGAACTCCATAGATTGATCTTGGTGAAGCGTAGAAATTTTTTATTTTCTGCAACGTTCCCCAACAGGTACTACCGCTAGTGAGCTTCAAAATAGCCCAAGCAAACAGATGGAAGTAGGGAAACCAGAACCGCCATAACTTCTGCAAATGAGCTCCGAATTGAGCAAACTCAAGCTTGTTGGATAGATGACGAGAAATACTATCCAACAACGACAGGGGGTGTATGCCTAAGATATAGATATGTGAAACCTCTTTGAGAGAAGACCCGGAAAAAACTCCAACATCGAAAACATCATAGAAGATGCATATATGAACTCCGTTTTCAATGAACTCGAGCTTGTCATGAAGATGACCGTTGAAAGAACATGCGGTGCCCCCATGTTTGGTTTTGGTAATTGATGACAATCTCTATGGACTAATGGTTGCCTTGAGTTATATTTGAAGGTTTTGTCCATAGGTTTTTCTTGAATTCCATGTGTTGGTTTCAAGAAGTTTATGAGTTGACCAAGGTGCTATTAAGGAATTATACAAAGATTGGTCATGTGAGTATTGAGCTTATTTCAAGCATGTCTTGAAGAAGAAGATTGTGTGATCATTCATGTTTACCTTCAAGACATCATCCAAATGAAGAGAGTTGGAAATATTCAAGGTTGATCAAGACTAAGTCAAGAGTGAATCAAGTTGATCAACTCACAAAGCGTAGAAGATGTACCGAGAGGGATCAAGTGATCCCATGGTATGGTAAGCATTGTCCATTGCACTTTGTGTACTAACCCACGGTCTATGTGAGATTTCTATGTGGGGTTAGGTACGTGTCCATGGGCTTGCTTCAAGGAGAAGATATCATACAACCCATGGAAAGAATGACATCAAGTGGTGATCGTCATCAAGATTGCCGTGTGCAAGTGCAGGTGGAGCATCACGAAGAGATCAAGTGCTTGAATCTTGCCATCCATTGTGGTGTCAATGGACTTCTGAAGATGTGCCTAAGAGTGGCTCACCCATAGTGGACTATGGGGGAGCAATCATCTAGTCTTCATCGAGCCATCGCAATCAAGAAAGGTGGTCCAACTTGAGGGAGTCAAGATCATCTTCATCTAGCTCAAGTGGACCATGTGCAAGGCAAAGGTTTGCCCTTGATAGGTTGTCTATTTTACCGGTCTCGTGGTGGTAGTTGGGAGACCGGGTTATAGGATTGTTTGCCGTACTATCAAGGGGGGCTCTCAAGTTGGTAGCTTGATCGTATCGTTAGTAGAGAGCTCAAACCATTGCATCCTTGCATCATGTTTCTTGGTTCTTGATTTTTTTATCTTTGTGAGTCTTAGGCTTATGGTCATCTTGATGACAAGCTTGAGTTCATCGAAAATGGAGTTCGCATGCGTCTTCTATGATGTTTTCGGTGTTGGAGGTTTTACCGGTCTTATCCAAGGAAGGGTTCTCACCATTTTCTTATGGGACTTTTCTCATTTGCTTATTCTTGATATTTCTATCAAGATTGTGTTAGCCCATGTCGTTAGTTTTCCAACAAACTTGGTTTCGTTGAATTCGGAGTCCGTTTACAAAAGTTGTGGCTATTTTGGTAAAGGCTGCAGTGGTACTACCGCGACTAGAGCGGATGTAACTTTTTACTACCGCTCCAGAGCGGTACTACCGCGGCTTCTGAGCGGTAGTACCGCTCCAGAGCAGTACTACCGCGGCTCCTAAGCGGTAGTACCGCTCTGGACCAAAATCTTGTGTTTTGCTCAGCGGAAGTAGGCACGGTAGTATTTTTTTAGTACCGCTCGCAAGCAGTAGTACCGCTACCCTTAGCAGTAGTACCGCTACCCCTAGCGGTAGTACCATGAGGTCAAGCGGTACTACCGCTCCGACGGTTTTTCTGGCCTTTTTGCCTCCTCGCTGTTGTGTTTTGAAGGGGTACTACCGCCCTAGCGGTAGTACCGCTCCTTGGAGTGGTAGTACCGCTCTGTGCGGGCTGTGAGCATAACGGTTGGATTCGGGAGCTCCTATAAAAGGGGGTATTCTTCCCCAATCAACCTTATCCTTTGAGCTCGTGTTCTTCCCCCATTGTTGACCTTCTCCGAGCTTGCTATCTCTCAATCCCTCCATGGATTCTTGCTAGTTTTTGAGGGAAAAGAGAGAGGGGATCTAGATCCACGTTTCCACCAATCACTTTCTCCTCTATGTGAGGGGAACCCCTTGGATCTAGATCTTGGAGTTCTTGGTGTTCTCCTTCTTGTTCTTCCTCTCATTTTCCTCCCTAGCATTAGTTGCTTCGGTGGGATTTGGGAGAGAAGGACTTGGGCACTCAGTGTGCCCTTGCCATTACATTTGGTGCATCGATTTGAGTTCTCCATGGTGATACGTGGAAGTTTCAAGTTGAGAAGCTTATTACTCTTGGGTGCTTGGTGCCCTTGAGCTTGTTCCTCTTGGGTGCTTTGGCGCCCTAGACGGTTGGTGGTGCTTGGAGCTCAATCATTATGGTGTAAAGCTCCGGGCAAGCGTCGGGGTCTCCAATTAGGTTGTGGAGATCGCCCCGAGCAATTTGACGGGTACCGGTGACCGCCCCCAAGGGTTGCCAAAGTGTACGGGTTCGGTGACCGCCACCAAGGGTCGCCATTTGTACGGGTTCGGTGACCACCCTCAAGGGTCCCTTAGTGGAATCACGACATCTTGCATTGTGCGAGGGCGTGAGGAGATTACTGTGGCCCTAGTGGCTTCTTGGGGAGCATTGTGCCTTCACACCGCTCCAAACGGAGATTAGCATCCGCAAGGGTGTGAACTTCGGGATACATCGTCATCTCCGCGTGCCTCGGTTATCTCTTACCCGAGCCCTTTACTTATGCACTTTACTTTGTGATAGCAATATTGTTCTTTGTCATATATCTTGCTATCACATAGTTACTTATCTTGCTTAGCATAAGTTGTTGGTGCACATGGGTGAGCCTAGTTGTTTTAGGTTTTGTGCTTGACAAATTAACTGCTAGGTTTATTCCGCATTTGTTCAAGCCTAAACTGTAATTATTTTAAAGCGCCTATTCACCCCCTCCCTCTAGGCGACATCCACGATCTTTCAACCGTGACCTCTAAAGTCACAAAGGGAAACACCAAACAACAACCAAGAAAGATGATGCAAGGATGCAATGTTTTGAGATCTCTACGAACGATACGATCAAGCTACTCACTTGGGAGCCCCCTTGATAGAGAGACAATCGATGCTATAACCCGGTCTCCCACCTACCACCATGAACCGGTAGAATAGAAACCCTATTAAGGGAAAACATTTTCCTTGCACATAGTCCACTTGAGCTAGATGATGACTGAAGGAAATATGCCCTAGAGGCAATAATAAAGTTATTATTTATTTCCTTATAATCATGATAAATGTTTATTATTCATGCTAGAATTGTATTTACCGGAAACATAATACATGTGTGAATACATAGACAAACAGAGTGTCACTAGTATGCCTCTACTTGGCTAGCTCGTTAATCAAAGATGGTTATGTTTCCTAACCATGAACAATGAGTTGTTATTTGATTAACGAGGTCACATCATTAGTAGAATGATCTGATTGACATGACCCATTCCATTAGCTTAGCACCCGATCATTTAGTATGTTGCTATTGCTTTCTTCATGACTTATACATGTTCCTATGACTATGAGATTATGCAACTCCCGTTTACCGGAGGAACACTTTGGGTACTACCAAACGTCACAACGTAACTGGGTGATTATAAAGGAGTACTACAGGTGTCTCCAATGGTCGATGTTGAGTTGGCGTATTTCGAGATTAGGATTTGTCACTCCGATTGTCGGAGAGGTATCTCTGGGCCCTCTCGGTAATACACATCACATAAGCCTTGCAAGCATTACAACTAATATGTTAGTTGTGAGATGATGTATTACGGAACGAGTAAAGAGACTTGCCGGTAACGAGATTAAACTAGGTATTGGATACCGACGATCGAATCTCGGGCAAGTAACATACCGATGACAAAGGGAACAACGTATGTTGTTATGCGGTCTGACCGATAAAGATCTTCGTAGAATATGTAGGAGCCAATATGGGCATCCAGGTCCCGCTATTGGTTATTGACCGGAGACGTGTCTCGGTCATGTCTACATTGTTCTCGAACCCGTAGGGTCCGCACGCTTAAGGTTACGATGACAGTTATATTATGAGTTTATGCATTTTGATGTACCGAAGGTTGTTCGGAGTCCAGGATGTGATCACGGACATGACGAGGAGTCTCGAAGTGGTCGAGACGTAAAGATTGATATATTGGAAGCCTATATTTGGATATCGGAAGTGTTCCGGGTGAAATCAGGATTTTACCGGAATACCGAGGGTTACCGGAACCCCCCGGGAGCTTTTTGGGCCATAGTGGGCCTTAGTGGAAAAGAGAAGGGGCTGCCCTAGATGGGCTGCGCGCCACCCCCTTCCCCTAGTCCTATTAGGACTAGGAGAGGTGGCCGGCCCCCTCCTCCTCTTTTCCCCTCCGAGGAATCCTAGTTGGACTAGGATTGGAGGGGGAATCCTACTCCCAGAGGGAGTAGGACTCTCCTGCGCCTCCCCCCCTTGGCCGGCCAGCCTCCCCTCCTCTCCTCCTTTATATACGGAGGCAGGGGCACCTCTAAACACACAAGTTGACACAAGTTGATCCACGTGATCGATTCCTTAGCCGTGTGCGGTGCCCCCTGCCACCATATTCCTCGATAATACTGTAGCGGAGTTTAGGCGAAGCCCTGCTGCTGTAGTTCATCAAGATCGTCACCACGCCGTCGTGCTGACGGAACTCTTCCCCGACACTTTGCTGGATCGGAGTCCGGGGATCGTCATCGAGCTGAACGTGTGCTCGAACTCGGAGGTGCCGTAGTTTCGGTGCTTGATCGGTTGGATCGTGAAGACGTACGACTACTACCTCTACGTCGTGTCATCGCTTCCGCAGTCGGTCTGCGTAGGGTACGTAGACAATACTCTTCCCCTCGTTGCTATGCATCACATGATCCTGTGTGCACGTAGGAATTTTTTTGAAATTACTACGAAACCCTACAGTGGTATCAGAGCCAGGTTATTTATGTTGATGTTATATGCACGAGTAGAACACAAGTGAGTTGTGGACGATACAAGTCATACTGCCTACCAGCATGTCATACCTTGGTTCGGCGGTATTGTTGGACGAGACGACCCAGACCAACCTTACGCGTACGCTTACGCGAGACCGGTTCCCTCGACGTGCTTTGCACAGAGATGGCTTGCGGGCGACTGCCTCTCCAACTTTAGTTGAACCAAGTATGGCTACGCCCGGTCCTTGCGAAGGTTAAAACGGAGTCTATTTGACAAACTATCGTTGTGGTTTTGATGCGTAGGTGAGATTGGTTCTTACTTAAGCCCGTAGCAGCCACGTAAAACATGCAACAACAAAGTAGAGGACGTCTAACTTGTTTTTGCAGGGCATGTTGTGATGTGATATGGTCAAGGCATGATGCTGAATTTTATTGTATGAGATGATCATGTTTTGTAACCGAGTTATCGGCAACTGGCAGGAGCCATATGGTTGTCGCTTTATTGTATGCAATGCAATCGCGATGTAATGCTTTACTTTATCACTAAACGGTAGTGATAGTCGTGGAAGCATAAGATTAGCGAAACGACAACGATACTACGATGGAGATCAAGGTGTCGCGCCGGTGACGATGGTGATCATGACGGTGCTTCGGAGATGGAGATCACAAGCACAAGATGATGATGGCCATATCATATCACTTATATTGATTGCATGTGATGTTTATCTTTTTATGCATCTTATCTTGCTTTGATTGACGGTAGCATTATAAGATGATCTCTCACTAAATTATCAAGAAGTGTTCTCCCTGAGTATGCACCGTTGCAAAAGTTCTTCGTGCTGAGACACCACGTGATGATCGGGTGTGATAGGCTCTACGTTCAAATACAACGGGTGCAAAACAGTTGCGCACGCAGAATACTCAGGTTAAACTTGACAAGCCTAGCATATGCAGATATGGCCTCGGAACACGGAGACCGAAAGGTCGAGCGTGAATCATATAGTAGATATGATCAACATAATGATGTTCACCGATGAAACTACTCCATCTCACGTGATGATCGGACATGGTTTAGTTGATTTGGATCACGTGATCACTTAGAGGATTAGAGGGATGTCTATCTAAGTGGGAGTTCTTTAATAATATGATTAATTGAACTTAAAATTTATCATGAACTTAGTCCCTGATAGTATCTTGCTTGTTTATGTTGATTGTAGATAGATGGCTCGTGCTGTTGTTCCGTTAAATTTTAATGCGTTCCTTGAGAAAGCAAAGTTGAAAGATGATGGTAGCAATTACACGGACTGGGTCCGTAACTTGAGGATTATCCTCATTGCTGCACAGAAGAATTACGTCCGGGTGAAATCGGGATTTTACCGGAACCCCCCGGGAGCCATATGGGCCATCATGGGCCTTAGTGGAAAGGAGAAAGGGGCAGCCCAAGGGGGCTGCGCGCCTCCCCCCTTCCCCTAGTCCTAGTAGGACTAGGAGAGGTGGCCGGCCACCCCTCTCCCTCTTTCCCCCTTGGGAATCCTAGTTGGAATAGGATTGGGGGGGAGTCCTACTCCCGGTAGGAGTAGGACTCCTCCTGCGCCACCTCCTCCTGGCCGGCGCCTCCTCCCCCCTTGGCTCCTTTATATACGGAGGCAGGGGCACCTCTAAACACACAAGTTGACACAAGTTGATCCACGTGATCGATTCCTTAGCCGTGTGCGGTGCCCCCTGCCACCATATTCCTCGATAATACTGTAGCGGAGTTTAGGCGAAGCCCTGCTGCTGTAGTTCATCAAGATCGTCACCACGCCGTCGTGCTGACGGAACTCTTCCCCGACACTTTGCTGGATCGGAGTCCGGGGATCGTCATCGAGCTGAACGTGTGCTCGAACTCGGAGGTGCCGTAGTTTCGGTGCTTGATCGGTTGGATCGTGAAGACGTACGACTACTTCCTCTACGTCGTGTCATCGCTTCCGCAGTCGGTCTGCGTTGGGTACGTAGACAACACTCTCCTCTCGTTGCTATGCATCACATGATCCTGTGTGCGCGTAGGAAAATTTTTGAAATTTATACGAAACCCAACAGTGGCATCCGAGCCTAGGTTATTGATGTTGATGTTATATGCACGAGTAGAACACAAGTAAGTTGTGGACGATACAAGTCATACTGCCTACCAGCATGTCATACTTTGGTTCGGCGGTATTGTTGGACGAGACGACCCGGACCAACCTTACGCGTACGCTTACGCGAGACCGGTTCCCTCGACGTGCTTTGCACAGAGATGGCTTGCGGGCGACTGCCTCTCCAACTTTAGTTGAACCAAGTATGGCTACGCCCGGTCCTTGCGAAGGTTAAAACGGAGTCTATTTGACAAACTATCATTGTGGTTTTGATGCGTAGGTGAGATTGGTTCTTACTTAAGCCCGTAGCAGCCACGTAAAACATGCAACAACAAAGTAGAGGACGTCTAACTTGTTTTTGCAGGGCATGTTGTGATGTGATATGGTCAAGGCATGATGCTGAATTTTATTGTATGAGATGATCATGTTTTGTAACCGAGTTATCGGCAACTGGCAGGAGCCATATGGTTGTCGCTTTATTGTATGCAATGCAATCGCGATGTAATGCTTTACTTTATTACTAAACGGTAGTGATAGTCGTGGAAGCATAAGATTGGCGAGACGACAATGATGCTACGATGGAGATCAAGGTGTCGCGCCGGTGACGATGGTGATCATGACGGTGCTTCAGAGATGAAGATCACAAGCACAAGATGATGATGACCATATCATATCACTTATATTGATTGCATGTGATGTTTATCTTTTTATGCATCTTATCTTGCTTTGATTGACGGTAGCATTATAAGATGATCTCTCACTAAATTATCAAGAAGTGTTCTCCCTGAGTATGCACCGTTGCCCAAGTTCGTCATGCCCAGACACCACGTGATGATCGGGTGTGATAAGCTCTACGTCCATCTACAACGGGTGCAAGCCAGTTTTGCACACGCAGAATACTCAGGTTAAACTTGACGAGCCTAGCATATGCAGATATGGCCTCGGAACACGGAGACCGAAAGGTCGAGCGTGAATCATATAGTAGATATGATCAACATAACGATGTTCACCATTGAAAACTACTCCATCTCACGTGATGATCGGTCATGGTTTAGTTGATTTGGATCACGTAATCACTTAGAGGATTAGAGGGATGTCTATCTAAGTGGGAGTTCTTAAATAATATGATTAATTGAACTTAAATTTATCATGAACTTAGTACCTGATAGTATCTTGCTTGTTTATGTTGATTGTAGATAGATGGCTCGTGCTGTTGTTCCGTTGAATTTTAATGCGTTCCTTGAGAAAGCAAAGTTGAAAGATGATGGTAGCAATTACACGGACTAGGTCCGTAACTTGAGGATTATCCTCATTGCTGCACAGAAAAATTACGTCCTGGAAGCACCGTTGGGTGCCAGGCCTGCTGCTGGAGCAACACCAGATGTTATGAACGTCTGGCAGAGCAAAGCTGATGACTACTCGATAGTTCAGTGTGCCATGCTTTACGGCTTAGAATCGGGACTTCAACGACGTTTTGAACGTCATGGAGCATATGAGATGTTCCAGGAGTTGAAGTTAATATTTCAAGCAAATGCCCGAATTGAGAGATATGAAGTCTCCAATAAGTTCTATAGCTGCAAGATGGAGGAGAACAGTTCTGTCAGTGAGCATATACTCAAAATGTCTGGGTATAATAATCACTTGATTCAATTGGGAGTTAATCTTCCGGATGATTGCGTCATTGATAGAATTCTCCAATCACTACCACCAAGCTACAAGAGCTTCGTGATGAACTATAATATGCAAGGGATGAACAAGACTATTCCCGAGCTCTTCGCAATGCTGAAAGCTGCGGAGGTAGAAATCAAGAAGGAGCATCAAGTGTTGATGGTTAACAAGACCACTAGTTTCAAGAAAAAGGGCAAAGGGAAGAAAAAGGGGAACTTCAAGAAGAACGGCAAGCAAGTTGCTGCTCAAGAGAAGAAACCCAAGTCTGGACCTAAGCCTGAAACTGAGTGCTTCTACTGCAAGCAGACTGGTCACTGGAAGCGGAACTGCCCCAAGTATTTGGCAGATAAGAAGGATGGCAAGGTGAACAAAGGTATATGTGATATACATGTTATTGATGTGTACCTTACTAATGCTCGCAGTAGCACCTGGGTATTCGATACTGGTTCTGTTGCTAATATTTGCAACTCGAAACAGGGGCTACGGATTAAGCGAAGATTGGCTAAGGACGAGGTGAAAATGCGCGTGGGAAACGGTTCCAAAGTCGATGTGATCGCAATCGGCACGCTACCTCTACATCTACCTTCGGGATTAATATTAGACCTAAGTAATTGTTATTTGGTGCCAGCGTTGAGCATGAACATTATATCTGGATCTTGTTTAATGCGAGACGGTTATTCATTTAAATCAGAGAATAATGGTTGTTCTATTTATATGAGTAATATCTTTTATGGTCATGCACCCTTGAAGAGTGGTCTATTCTTATTAAATCTCGATAGTAGTAATACACATATTCATAATGTTGAAACCAAAAGATGCAGAGTTGATAATGAAAGTGCAACTTATTTGTGGCACTGTCGTTTAGGTCATATCGGTATAAAGCGCATGAAGAAACTCCATACTGATGGACTTTTGGAACCACTTGATTATGAATCACTTGGTACTTGCGAACCGTGCCTCATGGGCAAGATGACTAAAACACCGTTCTCCGGTACTATGGAGAGAGCAACAGATTTGTTGGAAATCATACATACCGATGTATGTGGTCCGATGAATATTGAGGCTCGAGGCGGATATCGTTATTTTCTCACCTTCACAGATGATTTGAGCAGATATGGATATATCTACTTAATGAAGCATAAGTCTGAAACATTTGAAAAGTTCAAAGAATTTCAGAGTGAAGTTGAAAATCATCGTAACAAGAAAATAAAATTTCTACGATCTGATCGTGGAGGAGAATATTTGAGTTACGAGTTTGATGTACATTTGAAAAACTGTGGAATAGTTTCGCAACTCACGCCACCCGGAACACCACAGCGTAATGGTGTGTCCGAACGTCGTAATCGTACTTTACTAGATATGGTGCGATCTATGATGTCTCTTACTGATTTACCGCTATCATTTTGGGGATATGCTTTAGAGACGGCCGCATTCACGTTAAATAGGGCACCATCAAAATCCGTTGAGACGACGCCTTATGAACTGTGGTTTGGCAAGAAACCAAAGTTGTCGTTTCTTAAAGTTTGGGGCTGCGATGCTTATGTGAAAAAGCTTCAACCTGATAAGCTCGAACCCAAATCGGAGAAATGTGTCTTCATAGGATACCCAAAGGAAACTGTTGGGTACACCTTCTATCACAGATCCGAAGGCAAAACATTCGTTGCTAAGAATGGATCATTTCTAGAGAAGGAGTTTCTCTCGAAAGAAGTGAATGGAAGGAAAGTAGAAATTGACGAGGTAACAGTACCTGCTCCCTTACTGGGAAGTAGTCCATCACAGAAAACTGTTTCAGTGACACCTACACCAGTTAGTGAGGAAGCCAATGATAATGATCATGAAACTTCAGATCAAGATACTACTGAACCGCGTAGATCAACCAGAGTAAGATCCGCACCAGAGTGGTACGGTAATCCTGTTCTGGAGGTCATGCTACTAGATCATGATGAACCTACGAACTATGAAGAAGCGATGGTGAGCCCAGATTCCGTAAAGTGGCTTGAAGCCATGAAATCTGAGATGGGATCCATGTATGAGAACAAAGTATGGACTTTGGTTGACTTGCCCGATGATCGGCAAGCAATTGAGAATAAATGGATTTTTAAGAAGAAGACTGACGCTGATGGTAATGTTACTGTCTACAAAGCTCGACTTGTCGCAAAAGGTTTTCGGCAAGTTCAAGGAATTGACTACGATGAGACCTTCTCACCCGTAGCGATGCTTAAGTCCGTCCGAATCATGTTAGCAATTGCCGCATTTTATGATTATGAAATTTGGCAAATGGATGTAAAAACTGCATTCCTGAATGGATTTTTGGAAGAAGAGTTGTATATGATGCAACCAGAAGGTTTTGTCGATCCAAAGGGAGCTAATAAAGTGTGCAAGCTCCAGCGATCCATTTATGGACTGGTGCAAGCCTCTCGGAGTTGGAATAAACGTTTTGATAGTGTGATCAAAGCATTTGGTTTTATACAGACTTTCGGAGAAGCCTGTATTTACAAGAAAGTGAGTGGGAGCTCTGTAGCATTTCTGATATTATATGTGGATGACATATTACTGATTGGAAATGATATAGAATTTCTGGATAGCATAAAGGGATACTTGAATAAAAGTTTTTCAATGAAAGACCTCGGTGAAGCTGCTTACATATTAGGCATTAAGATCTATAGAGATAGATCAAGACGCTTAATTGGACTTTCACAAAGCACATACCTTGACAAAATTTTGAAGAAGTTCAAAATGGATCAAGCGAAGAAAGGGTTCTTGCCTGTGTTACAAGGTGTGAAATTGAGTAAGACTCAATGCCCGACCACTGCAGAAGATAGAGAGAATATGAAAGATGTTCCCTATGCATCAGCCATAGGCTCTATCATGTATGCAATGTTGTGTACCAGACCTGATATGTGCCTTGCTATAAGTTTAGCAGGGAGGTACCAAAGTAATCCAGGAATGGATCACTGGACAGCGGTCAAGAACATCCTGAAATACCTGAAAAGGACTAAGGATATGTTTCTCGTATATGGAAGTGACAAAGAGCTCATCGTAAAAGGTTACGTTGATGCAAGCTTTGACACTGATCCGGACGATTCTAAATCGCAAACCGGATACGTGTTTACATTAAACGGTGGAGCTGTCAGTTGGTGCAGTTCTAAACAAAGCGTCGTAGCGGGATCTACATGTGAAGCGGAATACATAGCTGCTTCGGAAGCAGCAAATGAAGGAGTCTGGATGAAGGAGTTCATATCCGATCTAGGTGTCATACCTAGTGCATCGGGTCCAATGAAAATCTTTTGTGACAATACTGGTACAATTGCCTTGGCAAAGGAATCCAGATTTCACAAAAGGACCAAACACATCAAGAGACGCTTCAACTCCATCCGGGATCTAGTCCAGGTGGGAGACATAGAGATTTGCAAGATACATACGGATCTGAATGTTGCAGACCCGTTGACTAAGCCTCTTCCACGAGCAAAACATGATCAGCACCAAAGCTCCATGGGTGTTAGATTCATTACAGTGTAATCTAGATTATTGACTCTAGTGCAAGTGGGAGACTGAAGGAAATATGCCCTAGAGGCAATAATAAAGTTATTATTTATTTCCTTATAATCATGATAAATGTTTATTATTCATGCTAGAATTGTATTTACCGGAAACATAATACATGTGTGAATACATAGACAAACAGAGTGTCACTAGTATGCCTCTACTTGGCTAGCTCGTTAATCAAAGATGGTTATGTTTCCTAACCATGAACAATGAGTTGTTATTTGATTAACGAGGTCACATCATTAGTAGAATGATCTGATTGACATGACCCATTCCATTAGCTTAGCACCCGATCATTTAGTATGTTGCTATTGCTTTCTTCATGACTTATACATGTTCCTATGACTATGAGATTATGCAACTCCCGTTTACCGGAGGAACACTTTGGGTACTACCAAACGTCACAACGTAACTGGGTGATTATAAAGGAGTACTACAGGTGTCTCCAATGGTCGATGTTGAGTTGGCGTATTTCGAGATTAGGATTTGTCACTCCGATTGTCGGAGAGGTATCTCTGGGCCCTCTCGGTAATACACATCACATAAGCCTTGCAAGCATTACAACTAATATGTTAGTTGTGAGATGATGTATTACGGAACGAGTAAAGAGACTTGCCGGTAACGAGATTAAACTAGGTATTGGATACCGACGATCGAATCTCGGGCAAGTAACATACCGATGACAAAGGGAACAACGTATGTTGTTATGCGGTCTGACCGATAAAGATCTTCGTAGAATATGTAGGAGCCAATATGGGCATCCAGGTCCCGCTATTGGTTATTGACCGGAGACGTGTCTCGGTCATGTCTACATTGTTCTCGAACCCGTAGGGTCCGCACGCTTAAGGTTACGATGACAGTTATATTATGAGTTTATGCATTTTGATGTACCGAAGGTTGTTCGGAGTCCCGGATGTGATCACGGACATGACGAGGAGTCTCGAAATGGTCGAGACGTAAAGATTGATATATTGGAAGCCTATATTTGGATATCGGAAGTGTTCCGGGTGAAATCAGGATTTTACCGGAATACCGAGAGGGTTACCGGAACCCCCCGGGAGCTTTTTGGGCCATAGTGGGCCTTAGTGGAAAAGAGAAGGGGCTGCCCTAGATGGGCTGCGCGCCACCCCCTTCCCCTAGTCCTATTAGGACTAGGAGAGGTGGCCGGCCCCCTCCTCCTCTTTTCCCCTCCGAGGAATCCTAGTTGGACTAGGATTGGAGGGGGAATCCTACTCCCAGAGGGAGTAGGACTCTCCTGCGCCTCCCCCCCTTGGCCGGCCAGCCTCCCCTCCTCTCCTCCTTTATATACGGAGGCAGGGGCACCTCTAAACACACAAGTTGACACAAGTTGATCCACGTGATCGATTCCTTAGCCGTGTGCGGTGCCCCCTGCCACCATATTCCTCGATAATACTGTAGCGGAGTTTAGGCGAAGCCCTGCTGCTGTAGTTCATCAAGATCGTCACCATGCCGTCGTGCTGACGGAACTCTTCCCCGACACTTTGCTGGATCGGAGTCCGGGGATCGTCATCGAGCTGAACGTGTGCTCGAACTCGGAGGTGCCGTAGTTTCGGTGCTTGATCGGTTGGATCGTGAAGACGTACGACTACTTCCTCTACGTCGTGTCATCGCTTCCGCAGTCGGTCTGCGTAGGGTACGTAGACAATACTCTTCCCCTCGTTGCTATGCATCACATGATCCTGTGTGCACGTAGGAAAATTTTTGAAATTACTACGAAACCCTACAATGACGATCTTGAATCCCTCAAGTTGGACCACCTTTCTTGATTGTGTTGACTCGATGAAGACTAGTAGATTGATCCCCCATACTCCAATATGGATGAGCCACACTCTTCGAAACATATTCACAAGTCCATTATCACCACAATGGACAGCAAGCTTCAAGCAAGATCTCTTCGTGATGCTCCACTTGAACTTGTGTCATCCTTCATGGGTTGTATGAGATCTTCCTCTTTACACAAGCCCATGAAAACATACCGAACCCTACAAAGAACTCTCATGTAGACCATGAGTTAGTACACAAAGTGTAATGAACAATGCTTGCCATACAATGGGATCACCTGATCTCTTTTGGTACATCTTCTATGATTTGCGTGTTGATCAACTGGATTCACAATTTAACTTAGTCTTGATCAACCTTGTATCATTTCTTCTACATGACCATCTTTGGATAATTCCTTGAATAGCACCGTGGTTATCTCATAAACTCCTTCAAACCAACACATGGATTTCAAGAAATACCTATGGAAAACCCTTCAAGTATAACTCAAGACAACCATTAGTCCATAAAGATTGTCATCAATTACCAACATCAAACATGGGTGCACCACATGTTCTTTCAAACATTCAACATATTACTGCAATTAACAAAAACAAGGAAAGTATCAGATTTGTCACCCGGGCAGAGAGGTTTGGATGACCAAAAAAATAAACTGCTAGTACGAGGACAGTAGCGGCACATGGTCGCTTGCTTGTGCATTGAGATAATGTCGGCGGCCGAACTCCACGGCGCATAAAGTGAGCCAGCGACGATGACTACTACGGACATGTGCATCACGTAGCTCTACTAGGGAAAAGCCTATACACAGGATCTTACCAGCAGCGAGTTTTAAAACAAGGCGCTGCTGCAATTTATCAATAGCGCGCTCCACCAGAACACGCTGCTGAAATAAAAGTAGCAGTAGCACGCCACCTCTAAGACACGCTACTGCTATTATTCCCACGACCCCGCCACGGAGCTAGTTATAGCAGCAACGCGTTAAATAGAAGGGCGCTACTGCTAGGTAGTTTAGCAGTAGCGCCTTTCCGTCCACACTTACTCGATCTCCCCCTCAACCCCCCGCGCCAGTCCTTCCCCGTCGGCTGCCGTCGCCTACCCCTCCTCCATCTGCGCCGCCGTCACCTCCTCCTCCTCACAGGACTCGGTACCACCCTCCTCCTCCGTCCTTCCTCGACTCGCCGCCGGCTGGCCCCTCCTCGCTCCGCCCTTCCTCCTCCGTCCTACTCTCTCCTCCCTCCTCCAGTCGCCCCTCCTTCTCCCTCCTCCCTCCTCCATCCACAACCCCTCCTCCCTACTAGATTTTGATTTAGTAGGCTAGGTCATATGCAACATTTTGATTTAGTTCATATGATTTAGTTGATTTAGTACGCTAGTTGATTTAGAACATTTTGATTTTGTTGATTTGGTAGGCAAGTTGATCTAGTAGGCTAGTTGATTTAGTTGATTTATAGAACATTTTGATTTATTTGATTTAGTAGGCAAGTTGATTTAATAGGCTAGTTGATTTAGTTGATTTATAGAACATTTTGATATAGTTGATTTAGTATGCTAGTTGATAGCTCTGAAGATTTGGCACCACCTAGCTGTGAAAATATAAGTGAAGAGGAACCAAAAAAAAATCACATGCTACTGTTTTTCTTTCGTATGAAGTGGGTCGTTAATCCTTTGCTCATATTGCTTTAGGACCACCATCTCGATTGTGCAATCAAGGTGCGCAAGCAGCCTTGCAATTGGCAAGCTGTTCGGCATCTACTTCCAGCCGAGTTTTCATCATGCAGCGGTAAGAAATTATATGAAATGTAACAACTATTTTATTTTTAGTGTTGGCATTACTACATTGTGTCATTTTGTTTTTTTACACAGATCGTCCCATGCAATGTGAGGTTGAAATTCAACAAGCTGGCAGGAGACACTGTGACATTTGAGGCTCCTGGGGGGCCGTAAACTATGGAGGTCGAGAAAGGACGAAATATTCCACAGATTGGAGGAGATGGATGGGCCCGTCTCGTCGCCCGCATGTGTCTTACTGGTGGTGAGTTGATCAGCTTCTCCTTCAGAGCAGAAAGACCCAAGCTGGCTGTCATTTATATCAACCTGGTGGAAGATGATGAAGATGACGAAGATGATGAAGATGACGAAGATGAAGAAGATAATGAGGACCCACTCGATGAAGATGATGAGGACCCACTTCATGAAGCCATCGTAGCTCAAAGAATGAGGCTGAGCGAGGAGGAGGTGTGCAACCTATGGGACATAATTCCGCCACGTGCTGACTTTGTCGGGGTGCCATTCGTGACCCGCCGGACAAGTACCATGTCGATCGACATGATATAGTATGTTATACTTACAAATGCAAATTATCCGATGATAAGCTTAGTGTAGAGTCCAATGATATGTTGTGTGGAATCTAGTCGATGATATGCTTTAGTGTAGAGTTCGATCACATGCTTATTAGTGTAGAATCTAAGGAACTATTAATAGTGTAGATAATCCATATATACTTATTTGCAAGAGTATGTGTGAGGCTATTTATTAATTGATATGTTTTTTCTTTTTCAGAAATTGGCAAAGAGCCTATTTGTGAGTTATGGTATCGAGCCTGATAAAGAAGGCTCAGCTGGACTACGCCTTACCGCAAGGGGCTCCGTCACAATCTGTAATTACCGCGTGGACACGGATGGACGCACACACTTAAACTCGGTTGGGTGGAAGAGATTCCTCGATGGCAAGAATCTTCGTGTTGGACGGGCCATCTTAATTACTACCAGGAACACCAACCGCCCAGGCTTGAGGATGATGATCGTCTTCGATATCATCTAGAACTACATATGTGTGTGTGTGTGTGACTATATCATCTAGAACTACATATGATGATCGTCGTCGATATCATGTAGAACTACATATGATGATCGTCATCGATATCATCTAGAACTACATATGATGATCATGGTCGATATCACCAAGTATTGCTTGAGGATGCATGTTGACTATATATGAAATTGTTATCTAGTACTCCCTTCGTTCCAAATTAATCATCGTGGTTTGAACCACGACGAGTAATTTGAAACGGAGGGAGTACTACCTAGTACCTATAATGCTTTATGAAATTGATATCTAGTATAAATTGATATCTAGTAGTACCTAGTATCTGGACCGACAGAAACGGGGTAGGAAGCTGGGGAAAATGATGAAAGATATAGCAGTAGCGAGGGGCTAGGAAACCGCTACAGCTAACTAATAGTAACGCGTTCCAGAAAAGCGTTGCTGATATAGTCAATAGTAGTAGCGCGTGTACAGACCGCGCTACTACTAAGAGGTAGATGTAGCGCCTTATTAGTAGCGCCGCTTCCCGCGCTGTTGCTAGCCTCAAAACCCGCACTCTGCATGGCCACGCGCACGGTGCGCCGACCGTACAGCCCGCCAAACACGCCGACCCTGTCGTCCATGGCCATGTGGCTCGCCATCCGCACCTCGTCACGGCCGAACAACCTCCTCAACCATGACGGGGATGACCCTATCGAGGAACACGTCCATGCTAAAACGCAACAACCCTGCACCGATGTCTTGCTAGGTGGCGCACTCCCAAGGCCCACGTGGCTCGGCACGCCGTTTAGGAAGATCTCCATCATGCTGGCACCGAACCACATGGACGCTTAATTTGGGCTCCAAGTCATGATCTGCAGCGGCAGCCGGCTGACAGACACATAGTTAAGTTGAAAATTAATTATTTATACCAATTTCTTTTACTTATATCAGATCTGAAATCTTACATGCACATTTATTACGATTAAAAAATCATTGCATACAAATATTTATTAAATATATTGATTTTATATGTTCCATGTTACATTTCTAACATGTTCCATTGCAAATACACTTGTACTAAAATAAATTTTGTATCTAAATTTTTCACTCTTTTATCTTAAATTCAATTTGAGTTATTTCAAGTTTAGATCTAGGAAAACAAAAAATATGCAATTATTTTTTACTCAGTGGATTGAATTGTTCCAACTACGCGACTATGGACTATGAAGTATTTAGAGTGCTCACTTATTTTTTATAATTGTTAAATAACTTAGTAGAGAGATCTGGAGTGTACATAACTAATAAATATCTTCACATAGAGGTTTACTTTGTTTTGTTGTAGTGAAATCAATCATTTATTAGGGGTATCATTAGCAACATGGTCACAACAAAGATTATTGCAGATGTTGTTAGTAAGAGGAGCACAACAAATATTTTAGTTAGGGACGAAGACAAGAATGGCATGTCAATATATTTTGAATAAATTTAGTCTCCTCGACAGAAAGCGGACATTTGAAATGTTAGATGATAATGTTTATCACTTTAATTTTATGTATTTTTTTATGCATGGTAAAGATCTTTATTTTTATGCCAAATTTAGGGATCCCATTATGCAAATTTGAAAAGAAAAATAATTCTCAAAATCAATAGTTGTGAACAAAATAAATAAATTGTAGTGGCATTCATATAGAGCATTGTATATGCACTATTTTCATGTCATGTATTGTGTATTTTTCTGTATTTGGTAAATAGCAGTACAATCTAACAAAATCAAGTGACAAAGTGATGTCAACTGCACTAAAGGCATGGGGTTTATATTGCTAGATGTCCTATCATGTCCTCCAATGCTTATTCATTGTGTCATAGTAAATGTGCTAGTTTACTAAAATTGTAATGCTATCTCAGTTCGACGGAGAGTTAGCTAATTATCAATTGTTATACTATCTCAATTGACAAAGAATTAGCTAATTATCAATTGAGTTGACAAATTTTAAGTACAAATCTAAATAAATGTTCATCTATTGTAATAATGTTGTCATGAAGTGAATTATCAGTTGTTCTACAGTCTCAATTGACTGAGAATTAGCTAATTATCAATTGTTATAGGGGGACTGCTACGCGTCGGCTGGCGGATATTTTTAAAAGATCCGCCCCTTCAAGTCATTGGATTTGACTAGCGCTGAGCATTTTCCACTACTTTGCAACAAACACCTTCTTGCATAAACATTTTCAACAGAGGTTTTGTTGCAGATTTCTTTTGCAACATAGGTTATGTTGTGGGATTTATTTTTTGCAATAAAATTCTTATTGTAGATTTTTTTCGCATGCGAGATCTTGTTGCAGATTTTTTTTTAAGAGAGGTGACATTGCAAAATCTTGTCTAAGTTGCGGCCGTCGTTCGCTATTGTGGTTTGATGTTGCAACATAAGGTAAGGGGTTCACTATTGTGGTTTGTTGTTGCAAGATAAGGTAAGGGGCACGTGGTTGGTAGGCGAAATCAAGAGCGTGCGCAAGCGTGCTTGTGGACGCGTGGATAAAGGACGATCCAACAGCTGCGTGGGTGGCGGAACTCTCTGCCTGATCAGCCGGCAGAGTGTTAGCGTTTTCCATTGTTATACTATCTCAATTGACGGAGAATTAGCTAATTATCAAGTGACTTAACAAACTTGAAATACAAATATAAATAAATGTTCTTCTGTACTGTATTGTAATAATGGTGTCATGAAGTTAAAAGAAAAATGAAATGTTATACTTATCTAGTCGGACCTACCATCCTTTGATTGGACTTGCCAATTCTCCGGCAACTAAATCAACCAGGTCATGAAAACATCCAGTTGTGTGTACAAAAGGGGTTGATGGTAAATAATACGACTTTGATCATAAATTACTCCGCCGAAGTTAGAATAAACATTCAACATACAAATTAGAAGAAAAAAGATGGTGTGAGATTCGTCTTGCACGGTAGAGAGATTGACGACAGAACAGAAACAGATGCATCAGCGACCGAACTCCGCGACGCATGAAGGAAAGCCGGCGACGACGACCACGGCGGACACATGCAGCACGACGTGGCACCGCATGGCAACGCGCACCGTGCGCCGCCCGTAGATCCCGCCGAGCACGCTGACCCTGCCGTCCATGGCCGTGCGGCTCGTGAGCCGCACCTCGCCGCGGCCGAACAGCACCTCCCCCACCACGGCCGGCGCGACCCTGTCGACGAACACGTCCATGCCGCCGCGGACCCGGCTGGCGCCCCGCGCCGACGCCTCCCCGGGCGGCGCGCTACCTAGGCCGACGCGGCCCGGCACGCCGTCGAGGAAAATCTCCGTCGTGCTGGCGCCGAACCACATGGACGCGTAGTTGGGGTTCCGGATCATGATCCACGCGGCCAGCGTCGCGTTGATCCGCAGTGGCGGGCGGCCGTCGGGCACGGCGGCGAACCCCACGTGGAAGCGCTCCACCGTGACGGAGTCCATGGTCAGGTCCGGGTCCCGGACCCTCAGCACGGTGAGCGACAGGACGAGGATCACCACGGCGGCCAACGCGGCGAGCGCGGCCAGGCCGCAGCACGCGCACCGCAGCAGCCGGGTCCGGTTGGCAGGAGCAAGACTCGCCGTCGCCGCATCGCCGGCATGCCCGTCCTCGGCGTCGGCGTGGACGACGGCCTTGGACTTTGCCTTGGCCTTGGCGCCGTCGTAGTGGACGGCGGGCTCGGAGGAACCTTTCTTGCTGGGTTTCGTGGGCGTGTCGTCCGCCATGGGTTGTGGCGTGTGTGGCGTGGCATGGCGCCGGGCCACCGGCGAAGTGGCAATAGCAGGAACGGCGGGGCGGTTGGGCGCTGGGGGATTTATGGCGGGTAGCCGTCGCAGGCCGCTGGTGCGCTGCAGGTGCAATTGATCTGGTGGTTGGAGGTCGCAGTCGGGACGCCATTTGATTTCCGTATGGCGAGCTTGAATTCGGTCAATGAAGAGCGGTGGGCACCGCTAACCGCTCGCGTGGCTGCAGTCGACGACGGGTTGACATGGACACGACCACTACAGTACGCTCCTGCGTGCCAGACTGACGTACAGCTCACCTTCAAGCAGCCTCAGTAGTAAGCCGGCCCATTAGTGATCTTTCCATTCGATTATTCTTCATTCGTTCATATGTTCTTTTTCACTACTCTACTTTTAAAATTCTAAATTTGTTTATATTTAGAAATATTCTAAATACATATATTTTAAAAATTAATTTACTTCAAATTTTAAAAGCGCTGGTTGCACATTACGAAAAGTTAAAGAAGTGCAAAAAATGTTTGTTCTCGGAATTTATAGAAATTTTTGTATTATTACAGATATGTTCCTCACATTTAAAATATGGAAAAATGTTTCTAAAGCTTTTTCATTACATTTAAAACAATAAAAACTGTGAAAATTTTGTTCGAGTAGGTTGCAAAAACTGCTCATGTCATTCAAAAACATTGTTCATCACATTAAAAAATGTTCCTACATTTTAAATATATGTTAATAACATTATTAAAAATATATTATACAATGCAACAAATGCTCAAATAATTCAACAGAAATGTTTCCTACCACTAAAAAAATCTTTGTTACATTTAATAAAATGTTTTGACACTTCAATGATTGCACATTTTTAAAATTATTCATGAAGTTTATGAAAGATATTAAATGCATGTTAAAAATATTTCCACCGTTTATTCAAATAATATCCAATGTGCACTTAAAAATGTTTTAACCGCTTATGAAAAAAAGCCTGCAGGTATTTGACAAAATGAAGAAAAACATAAAACATTAAAAAAATCAAAAAGGGACAAAAAAGATGAAAACTGATAAGAAAAAAGCCGCATCAAATATTCTAAAACTGTGTTGAACAGGACCAGGTAAACTTTTGAAAATCTCTCATAGAAGCTACCAGAAAGAATGTAATGCAAAGGCACAGAAGCACCAGATTGAGGCGAGCTTAGGTCTCCCAGTAACTTAAAAAAACACTTGTAGCTTTATTCATACTCATCACAATTAAAGGTACACTGATTTGGACCCAAGATCCAAGAAAATACAAAGTAACTCCTATGACTAAGAACTACAATGAAATCTCTTGAAGACAATTTCTTCACAGCGTTATTCTCTGCTCAAAAAAATACTCCAAAGACTTCGGTAAAGAGGCTGCAATTGGACTGGAGAAACATTATTGTCACTCTTTTCCCCGCACGAACATTACCAATAGTGGTTTTTGAAAGCGCCTCGAGTCACCCATCAAAAAGATGGGAAGCCTTGATCGATGAACGTACTTGGGCCGGCGATGATCCGCTAGAAGTGTAGACCGTCAAGTCACTATATCTTTACCATGTTGCCAATGAAAGATTTCACCTCCACAAAGAATCAGACCGACAAAAAAGGCTTGACACAGCAACATAAACTCATCAAATCTGAATAATCGGATCTGAGATGACAGAAAACTCTCTAACCTCATGGCACAGCCAAAAGAACGAGAGGGAATTTATTCTCACAAAACTATGATGATCACTAGATGATGGCGAAGAAACATAGATGTCTTGAAGATCCAAGGGCCCCCCTCTCAGCGTCAAGATGACAGTCGGAGGTGAGGGACCTAAATTTCTCAGGTGGCGGCAGGGATGGAGCCAGGATTTGAAGATAGGGGGGGGGGGCGAAATATATAACTATCACACACTTATTATATATATATCGTCTCATATAAAATCGCCTCGTATATTTTGTAATGGCACAACCAATAATTATTTATATATGAGAAAATAACGCTTGTCTTGCAATTGTTGCTATAAATGTAGCTCTAGGATTACCTACATAATCATACGATTAGCAAGTTGAATTTGCATTTTCTGTGCAAAGTGTTCTAATTGCAATGAAATGGTTTGAAAAGTGCAATGTGTTATCTTCTTCCTATCTATCACCAAGTAAACATATGTAACTACATATATGCTACTACGTAAAACATTAGGGATTGCCGTATCAGACCATATCAGTAATATCTTAATGTAAAAAAATCTACGTTTATACCTCAAAAAATGGTCCATTGCTGCCATGCATGGAAGATGGCGCGTGCTTATGGCAAGCCGACAACATAGATCAATAGAGGCCATCATAGCGTCACCATTTGCTCGAGTTTGGATGCAGAGGAGATACAACGATCGCAAATAATGTGCTTTCTGGTGGTGGCTGATAGCAACAAGGGGGCGGCGGCGGCGATTGGCGATACTAGGAATCTGAGACAAGACTGTGTGAGCTAATTGGTAATGCATGTAATTCTACAATTACACCTTCTACGGTTTGAAAGACAACCTAATATTCTAAAAATAAATACTAACCTTTTTTCGTGTTTGGTTGCTCATCCGTGCGTCCGGCCGGCAAGACTATGCCGTTGGATCGACAACGACGCTTTACTGTCCTCTTCTCTTCTCGGAGAGATTCGATAGAAGATCCAGCAGATGGCCGGCGGCAGGCTCATCACAGGAGCCAAGCGATTAGGTCTAGAGGAGACCTGAACGGCTGAACAAGACGTGCTACTTCCTAGCGTGGCTCGACCATCCACTACAAGAAATATGTCAACTTGTGACCACCACTATTGGTCACTGAAAGGTCATGGTTTTTCATTTGCGACCTTTTTGTGACCAAAAACAGAAGGTCAAAAGCTGGCGGTCGTAAACTGACTATAGCGACCTTCTCTGTGATATGTAAAAGGTCGTTGGTTCTTTGACCAAAATTTTGGTCACTAGCAGCCTCCCCAAGCCACGTAGGCATCCAGCGTGGCAAGCTGATGTGGCACAAGAATCAGCCCGGTCCGATTCGGCGTTTTACATGGGCTGAGCCCAACAATTCGGCCTTTTTAATGTTTATTTTTTCTGTACGTTAAGCGGGCCAAGCCCATTTCAGCCTTTTATTTATTTCTGGGCCGGGGCCTTTTAACATTGTTTGGGCCATTATATTTTGGAGCTGGTCCCACTTGTCATCTTCTCACACATTGGGCCCACTTGGCAGAAAATTCAAAACTGCTCAGATTATTTGCATAAGTGGATCCCACAAATTAGGTTTCCATTCCACACGTTTTCAAATCACATACATAATCAATATTTCAAACGGAACAATACAAATGTAGTTCATCAAATAAAACTAACTAAGTCTATTACAATATGTACATAGTTATTACAACCCAAATATGCCTACTATTACAATATTACAATATTTACATTCTATTACAATCAAATAGAAGAGACTCTTTGCTGAGTAGAGCTATATGGTTTCGAACTTCAAATTTTATAGACCTGGAGCTCCTGAACACAAAGACAAACATCATTAGAGATTAGAGTGTACACATGCTAGGACTAGCATTGGTTAAAAATAACTAATAATCACATGACGAAGTCCTAGAATGAAATTTCAGTAGTGACCAGATCTATAGGAAACAGAACAGCCATGACAAAAATCCTAACCAGAATGCATTTAATAAAAATGGATTGCATCTAGTTACTGTAGTAGTGCAAGCTAACAACATGAAGATTCCATCTAGTTACTGTAGTAATTAACAAGATGATGTATAGTTGGTATTTGCAATAGCTGAGGTACATGTACGTATATATTTCTCTAGTTCTAATTCCCTTACATGACAAGAAATGAGAAAAGACAACAAATTATGAGGTTTGCAAGCTAAAGCAGGACATAAAGCAAACTTCTGTGAGGCACCAGAATTCTAGAATACCAAGATATAGTAGATTTACTTTATTTTTTTGCTACTGAAAAACAAACAGTTTACTGAGATAGGACAGTGGAATAAAGCAGGTTGAATGTTGAGCAGCACATATACTATAGGTGAACAGCACACAAAACATTTTATAAAGTTTCTCCAGTGACTGAAATGTAAACATTTTATAAAGCCTCTACAAACTTAGCAGAATCGCATAAGCGGAGTAAAGCAGGTTGAATGTTGAGCAACACATATACTAGATGAGGTACAAACTGAATACTAGACATTCTTCAAAGCAAGCTCTTGTAAAAAATAAGGAAACATGAGTAACCAGCATGCTGGTTGGTTGCTGGCCAAGTCACTAGCAACCTAAATAAAATAAAATAGATTGTAGGTTGGTTGCTGGCCAAGCCCACCTAACTAAATTGAATTCATACACAACACCTCAGCAACTTAGTTCATGCTGCAGGTTTTTGCTGCTCACGGTTATAAATTTAGGAGTAAATGTTGTACAAATCTTATTGAAGATGCTGGAGAATGACATGGCAGCATGTTACAGTAACAAGCTTATCCCCTATATAACATGGTTAAAGACAGTTGCTGCTTTAGTTAATAAAGACTAAAATCACCACATAGTCAGGAGTATTGCACTGAACCTTGGCACTGAATGAATAGCTGAAAACTCGGATTAACAAACCGGCAGACAGAACGCATAGATGAGTAACTACCTTAGCATTGTGTTCAAGCAGAAGCTTGGCCGCGTCTTGCTGTCCATGACCAGCGGCCCAAACAAGGGGAGTACCTGACTCACTTTCGGATTCGGCATCGACTCCCTTACCAAGCAAAAGCTTCATAATCTCAATGTGTCATGTAATAACAAGAAAAATAGACGCCACGTGTTCGTTCAGATATTCTCTCCACTTCAACATACAGAATTATCGATCAGCATCATTTGTCAGTAATCGACAACACACAGAGCACAACCATTAGGCGCAACATCATCATTACCTATGCTTGCAGCATGATGCAGTGTCGTGGCTCCCATGTTGGACGCGACCGAAGGATCAGCCCCGCGGCCGAGCAGGTACTCCACCGTCTCCTGGCGGCCCTGCCGAGTCTCGCCTGGACAATTGATTCAGATAATATGTATCACCACCACCACCACATACCAAGTATCAGTTGAATTGCACAATCTCCAGTATGAATCGGAGCAATACAAGGAGGAGAAAGTGAGCATCACGGCATCGTATAGCATGGGGTTAGGGAGTTAGGGGAAGCAGTACCGTCGTCGTCCTTGGGGTCGACGTGGAGGCGGAGCTCCTCGATGAGGAATTTACAGAGCTCGGTCTAGCCTTCCCGGGCGGCGAAGTGCAGCGCGGTGCGCTAGTTGGCATCCCGCACGCCGGCGGCCACCGCGGCCGCGCCCTTCCCCTCCTCGTCGAGCGCGAACCCGAACTCTGCACCAACACCAACAACAAGACCAAAGCTTAGAAACCCCAGATAGCATCTCACGTACCCCTACCGGACCAGATCGGCCGTGCAATCGAAGCCAAGCCGCTGCCACACACGAGCGCGGCACCCGCTAGCCGTTACCGCTACCAGATCGAGCCGAACCGGACCGACAGCGCACAGATCGGGGAGATGGGGGATAGGGGATGGGGACATGTCCGTACCTCGACGGTGGGGTTGCCGCGGCTGTCAATGATCTTGCGGGCCTTCACGAACTGGATGGTCGCCACCTTGGCCGGAGCGGGAGCCGGAGCTGGTCTCGCGTCGCGTGGCTTGGGGAGGAAGCCGAGATCGAATCAGATCAGAGCAGATGGAGCGGAGTCCGGGAGCCGAGGCCTTCACGGGAGAGTGAGTGGAAGGGGAGCCGGAGGAGGTGGGGATCCGGCTCATGGAGGAGAGGGAGTGGAGGGGGCGGCGGTGTTGCGCGGAATCGATGGGGGCGGCGGCGCACGGAGGAGGGCGCGGCTAGGGTTTGGACGAGGGGTGAGAGGGAGCTGTGCTGATTCGGGAGGGGGATGAGAGGGATGAGGGGTAGAGGGGGTGGGGGAAGAGGGCTGCCGTCGGATCCGGGCCTATCCAACGGTGGTCGGGCACGATCCGCGTGAGGTGCTCGTGGACCAATTAAATGCAATAAAGGCCTTGATGACTTTATGACCATATAAATAGGTCGTAATTGATTAAAAATAAGTTCTTTTGCAGGAGAAAAGCATTTTTATTGTTGAAGTATAAAAAATATTTTTGTTGTGACGAACCTACCAACTCTATGTATTAGACCAAATTTTATGCATAATTGACCAAATGATTTTATGTAAAATGCTTTTGATCCACGAAAAAACCATTTTCTATTTTTTGAGTGCCCAAAATGAGCTTTTTTGTGAAGAACCTACCAAATATTTGTTGCAAAATTGTACCAAATCAACTTTCTAAAATACTAGGCCATATTTAATGCACAATTGACCAAATGGTTGGGTGAAAAAAGTTTTGATCCACCTCTGGTGAAAAAGACAAATTGTCGTCGATTCAGTTGGAAGCGGGTCAAATTTGAACTGCAGCTGCCTCATAGTTTGCTATTTATTTTTTCCAAAAATCATTTCTAGGTACATAAGTATCTATTTAATCAGAGAAACACCAAAAAAAGTTCCAAGATTCAACAACTAGCTAGGAACGGTCAAGCCCACCGTTTTGACCGCATTTTGAAACGGGCATAAAAAATTCAAAAATAAACAAAAAATTGGAAAACCTTCGGATTGTGTCATTATAAGTGACCAAGTTTTCAGAAAAAAATAATAAACTTGTAATACGGTAACTAATTTAAAAAGTGTTCTCAGAAAGAAGCTATCATGCGTGAAGATTCATGGCTTTCAAGCCAAATGATCAATCTTATGGCCACATTCATGGCATAGTTTGTTCAAATGATCTCATATTGTGCACAAGGGTGCATCTTGGAATTCGAAACAATGTTGCCTAAGGAAGTTTTCATTTTCTTTGCACAGAAAATTCATTTTCCATTTTCCGAGTGCCCGAAATGAGGTTTTTTTGTGAAGGAACTACCAAATAATTGTTGCAAAAATGGAACAAATCAATTTTCTAAAAACTAGGCCATGTTTAATGCACAATTGACCAAATGATTGGGTGTAAAAAGTTTTGATCCACCTCTGGTGAAAAAGACAAATTGCCACTGATTCAGCTGGAAACGGGTCAAATTTGAACTGCAGCTGCCTCATAGTTTGCTATTTATTTTTTCCAAAAATAATTTCTAGGTACATAAGTATCTATTTAATCAGAGAAACACCAAAAAAATTCCAAGATTCAACCCCTAGCTATAACGGTCATGCCCGCCGTTTTGACCACATTTTGAAACGGGCTTAATTTTTTTAAAAAAAATCAAAAAAATGGAAAACCTTCGCATTGCGTCATTATATGTGACCAAGTTTCCAGGAAAAATAATAAACTTGTAATAAGGAAATTATTTTAAAAAAGTGTTCTCAGAAATGAGCTATGAAGTATGAAGATTCATGGCTTTCAAGCCAAATGATCAATCTTATTGCCACATTCATGGCATAGTTTGTTCAAATGATCTCATATTGTGCACAAGGGTGCATCTTGGAATGGCGAACAATGTTGCCTAAGGAAGTTTTCATTTTCTTTGGACGAAAAAACCATTTTCCATTTTCTGAGTGCCTGAAATGAGTTTTTTTTGTGAAGGACCTACCATATATTTGTTTCAAAATTGGACCTAATAAATTTTATAAAATACTAGGACATATTTAATGCACAATTGACAAAATGGTTGGGTGTCAAAATTTTTGATCCACCTCTGGTGAAAAAGACAAATTCCCGTCGATTCAGTTGGAAGCGGGTCAAATTTGAACTACATCTGCCTCATAGTTTGCTCTTTATTTTTTCCAAAAATCATTTCTAGGTAAATAAGTATCTATTTAATCATAGAAACACCAAAAAAATTCCAAGATCCAACCACTAGCTAGGAACGGTCAAGCCCGCCGTTTTGACAACATTTTGAAACGGGCATAAAAAATTCAAAAAAAATCAAAAAATTGGAAAACCTTTGCATTGTGTCATTATATGTGACCAAGTTTCCAGGAAAAATAATAAACTTGTAATACGGTAATTATTTTAAAAAAATGTTCTCAGAAATGAGCCATCATGTGTGAAGATTCATGGCTTTCAAGCCAAATGATCAATCTTATGGCCACATTCATGGCATAGTTTGTTCAAATGATCTCATATCATGCACAAGGGTGCATTTTGGAATGACAAACAATGTTGCCTAAGAAAGTTTTCATTTTCTTTGCACGGAAAATTCATTTTTCATTTTCTGAGTGCCTGAAATGATTTTTTTGTGAAGGACTACCAAATAATTGTTGCAAAATTGGACCTAATCAATTTTATAAAATACTAGGCCATATATAATGCACAATTGACAAAATGGCTGGATGTCAATTTTTTTGATCCACCTCTGTTGAAAAAGACAAATTCCCGTCGATTCAGTTGGAAGCGGGTCAAATTTGAACTGCAGCTGCCTCATAGTTTGCTCTTTATTTTTTCCAAAAATCATTTCTAGGTAAATAAGTATCTATTTAATCATAGAAACACCAAAAAAATTCCAAGATTCAACCACTAGCTAGGAACGGTCAAGCCCGCCGTTTTGACAACATTTTGAAACGGGCATAAAAAATTCAGAAAAAATCAAAAAATTGGAAAACCTTTGCATTGTGTCATTATATGTGACCAAGTTTCCAGGAAAAATAATAAACTTGTAATACGGTAATTATTTTAAAAAAATGTTCTCAGAAATGAGCCATCATGCGTGAAGATTCATGGCTTTCAAGCCAAATGATCAATCTTGTGGCCACATTCATGGCATAGTTTGTTCAAATGATCTTATATCATGCACAAGGGTGCATCTTGGAATGACAAACAATGTTGTCTAAGGAAGTTTTCATTTTCTTTGCACGGAAAATTCATTTTTCATTTTCTGTGTGCCTGAAATGAGTTTTTTTTGTGAAGGACTACCAAATAATTGTTGCAAAATTGGACCTAATAAATTTTATAAAATACTAGGCCATATATAATGCACAATTGACAAAATGGCTGGGTGTCAAATTTTCTGATCCACCTCTGGTGAAAAAGACAAATTCCCGTCGATTCAGCTGGAAGCGGGTCAAATTTGAACTGCAGCTGCCTCATAGTTTGCTCTTTATTTTTTCCAAAAATCATTTCTAGGTAAATAAGTATCTATTCAATCAGAAATACATGGTTTGATGGCGAGACATCGAGGTTTAGACGGTGGCTGAGGGCCCCAACTCTAGAGCGCGTAAGCTCGCATGCCCGCCGCGTGGTCACCGCGTAACCGTGGCGTTGCCATGCGTTCTGGGTGGCCTAGGCATGTCTAGTGGGTTGGGCACTCCCTAGGTAGGTGCTAGGAAGAAAATCACAACACAAGATTCTCACGAGGAGACCGATTGATGCTCAAACATGAATAAGCCGCCAAGTGTTTGATTTGCGGTATGGGAAATGCACATGGCCAATGGGCGTGAGTTTTGGCTGAGGATGATCATATACTAAGAAGATTGTCTTCAATTTTTTTTAGGGAAATCAAGAATATATAAATAACACTTCCTTCACAAAGTGCTGCTGTGAACAGAATAGGAAAATGAATATTGTTGAGTTATTTTTGAACTAGGCAAGGAAGGTTTTTGACATATTTGATGAAGATATGATCCAAACAATTTATGAGAATTTTTTGGGAATTTTTGGAATAACAGAAATATAGGTTGCTTCACAACCTAGGACAAAAATTGACACATGGACATGACACATTGGCAAAACTGATGAGGTGGCGCCTAGTCATAGCAATAAGTACTAATGCATCCACGATCACAACCTCATGACCATTTATATTGGTCGTAATCAGGTAGAAATAAGGTCATGGACCACTCTTGTCTGCTGTTATGACCATTTGGTCTAAGGCAATTCAGGGTTTGAGCCCTTCTAAGCGAAATGGTCGTGGATTTACAACCAATTCAACTAGGGTCACTAAGAGAAGGTCACTAGTTGACATATTTCTTGTAGTGATCGTGGGCTACTTTTCATTTTTCTATTTCTGGGATTTGGGCCTTTAGCCTGCAATCGCAT
>NC_041381.1:691638202-691643233 GCF_002162155.2 Triticum dicoccoides
GGGGGGGGGGTCTCGCCCCTCCTCATCCCCCCTTGAATCCGTCCCTCGGTGGCGGTGACGGCGGCGACGCGAGAAAACCCCAGATTAGGTCTCCCAGTAACTAAGACATATCTGGTGGAGCTAATTACTGCCCACGAGTGGAAAATGGATGTGCCCACACCCGCGGTGGCGCGTCATAGACCAGCCCAATTTAAGGTTTTCACTTGTGCAAAGGTCTTTTTTTTTCTCAGGTTTTATATATATTTTTGTTTTGGGTTCTTCTTTCCCATTCTTTTCAATTTTTAGTTTTTCTTTCTTTGTCACCTTTTCCATCTTGGGTTTTTTTCATTTTTCTTTTGATAATTTATTTTCTCACTTTATATTTTTAATAGTTTTTGTACTATAATCAGGTGAACGAATATGGGACGACGTGAACATTTCTTTCAAATACACAGTTAACATTTTTTTCAGATACACAATGACCATTTTTATTATATGATGTACATTTCTTATATACAATGACCTTTTTAATATATAGTGAAATTCTTTCCTAATACACAACAATTTTTTAAAAACGTTCGTCATTTCAAATTGTTCCTTTCTTAAAAACAGTTCATGAATTTGAATATGTTCATGCTTAAAGACATTCATGATTTCTAAAAATATCCGTGTGTCAAAAAATACGTTTTACTGTCGTAACAATGTGGGCCAGCAATTGCTGCAAATGAGTCGCCCCAGCTCGGACACCCCTCTGCGGCAGGGCCCTTGTTTGACGCTGCACGGAGTTATACCTCGCTTGTAGCGAGGCACAGGTAAGCCTCGCCCCAGCGAGGCGCGAGATGGGACGACCCTCTTCCGCGGGAGGCCCCAGACTTGTTTTTTCTTCACAGTTTTATATTGATTTTTCTTTATTTTTTTTACTTCGGCTAATACCCCCAATTATTCTAAATAATTATATTACTAAAAAATTACTAGAAAACAGTTGAAAAAATGTTAACCAAACATTTGAAAAAATAGACGAGTATATTGAAAAATGCTTCTCATGTATAAAAAAGTGTATACAGAATAATAAAAGTGTGGATGAAAAACGTTGATCATGCATTTGATTTTTTTAATCAAGCATTTGAAAAATGTTAATTTTGTATCTGAAGTATGTTAATCAAGCATTTGAAAAAATTTAAATGTGTATAGAAAAAAGTTGAGCATGTATTCGAAAAATGTTGACCATGTATTCAGGAAATATTAATCTTGTATTTGAAAAATGTAAATCAAGTATTTCAATTTCTTTAAATATGTACAAAAATATTGTTGACCATGTGTGATAAAAATTTAATCTTGTATTTGGAAAAAGTTAGTCAAGCATTTGAACATGTTAACTTTCTATAAAAATATGTTGACCATGTATTCAAGAAAATTTAATCCTTTATTTGAATTTTTTTATCAATCATTTATAAAAGTTAAAACGTATAGAAGAAAAATATATATTGTTTATCAATATGTATGGAAAGTTTTTTGACCATGTATTCAAAATATGTTATTCTTTTATTAAAAAATGTTAAACGTATAGAAGAAAAATATGTTAGATATATACTTGAAATATACAATGTGTATGAAAAACTTTAGGTATCTTAAAAAAAATCATGGTTTCAAAAAAGTTTAAGAAGTATAAAATATTGTTTTTGATATATACACAAAATGTTTAATTATTTCTAAAATAATTTAACATATGTTGAATAAAAAAGGAAAAGGATGACAATCTAAAAAAAGAAACAAAAAGAAGAATTAAAGACTACAAAAGAAAAAAGAAAACCAAAGTATAATGAAAAACGAAAGAAACCCGTTTAAAAGCAAATGGAACCCAAATTTATAACAAATAAAAAAAGAATAACAAAAGAAAACTTATGAAGAAAAAATCAATAAATATACTAATAAATCAAAGGAAAAATAATTTAAAAAAATAGTGATAAAGCAAAACTAAATGGAGAAAACCAGTGGAAACAATAAAACAGGGGGGAAATAAAGGGAAAAAAGAAAATTTGAGAGAACCGGTGAAGAAATTGCGCAAACCAATAGAAAATAAAAAAGGAAAAGGAAAATCTGAAGCGAAGTAGTGGGCGAACAGACGAAAGCTGCGACCGAATGATCGGACTGGCCCTATACTGTAGGCAGAAGGGAAAAACCTTCAACAAACCGGGCATACATCCTGCTATAAGCGAGATATAAGCCTGGTGTTTGACGCAATGTGTATCCATCAGGAGATCTCAACATAGCTCCCGAACGCATGTTTCCTATTTGATGCGCGTTGCATCAAATACGATCCAAAGCAAGTGTATTGATGAACCCGGGTATATATGAACCCATTTTGAAAACACATTTCTAAATGCTAAAAAACCCTGAAAAAAGTTGCACTGGTACGTCTCCATGTTCTATGTGCGTGCATAAAGTATCACGAAAACATATCTTTTTTTGTGGTCTGTGCAAAAAAGACAAAAAATTATGTCGTGGAACACTATTTAGAAGCACTGAAATTTGTCTTTTTTGCGGAGACAAAATAAAAGGACATTTTTTCACAAAACTTTGTGCCGCGTTCACACATTTGCGAACATGTATGCGTAATATTTTCTTTTGATTTTTTGACATTTTAAAACATGCTTAAATGAATTTTTTGAAAAGTGGGTGCATATTCCCTTGGGTTCAATGGGTGCCCTCTCACCCAAAGCACACATACAAACAAGTGATCTATAATATTGAGCCGACCCATTTCAACAGTCCAGTTTTAGCAACTTTGGGAATCTTCTAGAAAGTTTTGTAACTGAGTATTTTCGGGGGGACTACTATGTGTCCGCCAGATGATCTTTTTAAAACATCGGTCGGCTCGCAGGCCATCAGATCTGGCGCATCGGCGCCCTCCATTATTGCAACATAGGTCTTGTCGCAGAAAAATTCTGCAACAGAGGTCTTGTTGCATAATTTTTTTGCAACTAAGGTTTTGTTGCAAAAAAAAAATCGCAACACATCCTTTGTCGCAGAATACTTTTTTTCGTCTTCATCTTTTTGCATTTTTTTTGCAATTGAGTTCTTGTTGCATTTTTTCTTGGCAACAGATGTTTTCTTGCAGATTTTTTTTTGTCATCGTGTTTTTGCGACATAGCTAATGTTACGGAAGAAACTTATGCCACATTGGTGATATTGTAGAAGTTGCAAAAATATCATCAGGAGCCAGTGTCATGTCACGTGGAACACTATTTAGAAGCACTGAAATTTATCTTTTTTGCGGAGATAAAACAAAAAATCATTTTTTTCACAAAACTTTGTGCCGCGTACACACATTTGCGAACATGTATGCGTAATATATTCTTTTGATTTTTTTGACATTTTAAAACATGCTTAAAATGCATTTTTTGAAAAGTGAGTGCATATTCCCTTGGGTTCAAAGGGTGCCCTGTCAATCAAAGCACACATACGAACAAGTGATCTATAATATCGAGCCGACTCATTTCAACAGTCCAGTTTTAGCAGTTTTGGAACCTTCTAGAAAGTTTCGTAACTGAGTATTTTCAGCGGGATTGCTACGTGTCCGTCGGATGATCTTTTTAAAACATCGGTCGGCTTGCAGGCCATCAGATCTGGCGCATCGGCGCCCTCCATCATTGCAACATAGGTCTTGTCGCAGAAAAATTCTGCAGCAGAGGTCTTGTTGCATAATTTTTTTGCAACTGAGGATTTGTTGCAGATTTTTTTTGCAACACATCCTTTTTCCTAGAATTACTTTTTTCCTCTTCACTGTTTGCATTTCTTTTTTGCAATTGAGTTTTTGTTGCTGATTGTTTTTTGCAACAGATGTTTTCTTGCAGATTTTTTTCGTCATTGTGTTTTCGCGACATAGCTAATGTTACGGAAGAAACTTATGCCACATTGGTGATGTTGCGGAAGTTGCAAAAATATCGTCAGGAGCCAGTGTCGTGTCACGTGGGACATATGTTGCGCGAGCAAGGTGGCGTTCTATGAAATCAGCCAGTTAAGGGGAATCTTTTCCCATTGTCTGGTTATCTTGTACGGAGTACTAGATTTCCTGGTTTTCATTTTGGTATTTTTCCATTTCATTTTCCATTTCGTTTTCTAGCTTCATTTTTTCTGTTTTTTGTTTCTAAAATACATAATTTCCAACTTTTTAACATAATCTCTAAAAAGTGTACAGAATTTCGAAAATTGTTTTCTGTTTTTTAAAAGGGAGATTTTCAACACTATTTGTATTATACAAAATTTTCTCAAAATTTCAAAATTGTTCCCTTTTAAAAAATATCTTTTCATATTTAAAAATGCTATTTCTAGAAAAATCATTTAAAAAAATTCAGATTTGCCTTATAGTTTGAAAAATGTTCGAATTTCAAGAATTAGTTTATTTTTATGAGAAATTCTGTAAATTACAAAAAAGGAAAAAAATCATAAATTTTGCGTGTTTTTTAAATGCACATGTTTCTAAAATATTCATAATCTTTAAAATTGTTTGGTTTTGGCAAAAATCTATTTGTTCGTAAATTTTAGGATCAGGCGCTACAATTCCCGTGCTCGGGTAAAATGGTTGTACAGTGAACATCGCTACCGTAAACATCATTATCTTGAACGTCCACTGCTGTGATTATTCGATACAACGGTAATTTGCTGGTGTCCCAACCAGGTTGCCCCTGTGCAACACATTGTTATTGTATGCAGTAAGCATCGTATAGGAGTTCCCCTAAAGCCAACTTGCCAAGCTTCCACTTATTTATAGTTTCACCGAGCTGCGATAACAGGCTGGACCATTTTAGTATGTGTGCTATTATTGGGTTGGACGGGAATCTTAGGAGCCTATGGGTTGTGAGTTTATATGCCTACCGGTGCACCGATCTCAATAACTTAATTCTATCCTCGCAAAAGACACTTATTTATTTAATGTGCGATGTCGAAATGTGTTTAGGCATTGACATCGGAAGGGTTCATGGAAGCAATAGCGTATTCTCATGAAGTTGCTTGTGGAGATTTTTTTTACATTATGGCCTATATGGCATGCGA
>NC_041381.1:691643370-691661536 GCF_002162155.2 Triticum dicoccoides
ACTTTTCTTCATGCCAAATTTCAAGTTATAATCATCATTTTTTTTACTTTCTCCAAAAAGTTCTTGATTAATATTTGAGGTAATTAAGGTTTCTCTCTATGGGGTGATCTTGAATTTTTTCGACATTAAACGAATTTTAACATGCAAATTGATGTTGGAATTTGAATTTTCAAAATTTCTATGTAAATTGACACAGAAGGACTTCAATCTCATATTTTTTTTAATATGCTTCATGTTTGTGCTCTATTGATTTCTTTGTGGTAAGCATGCCAGTGGCATCTCCACACCATAATTATAAATCTAATTCTAGTGACAATCGTTTTGTTATGGATCATATACATGCCCATCAACAATTTAAAGTAGTAGTCCAAATTAACAATCTGGTTTTTCCTAGTTAAACCTCCTTTAGTTGTAGAATCATTTTTTACACTAGTCTTGGGGGTATTAATAACAAATTGGAAGTGGTAGCTCTAAAATTTGGTTTTTGTTCACCAACTTCCCTCACTTGTTAAAATAATTTGAAATACTAAATAATAATAAAAAGTTGTTTTTGTGATTATCCTCCATAGGTCATTGTCTATTATACTAATATATTTTGAAATTTTGAAATACGTAGATACAATGATCTCTAATGGGCGTCCATCCAGGTTTGCAAGATGTTGTGAAGGAGGCTTGGCATCATGATTCTGGGCACTTCGAGCCATGCCACAACCTTTTTCACAAGCTTAAGAGGACTGGGGCTTGCTTGTCCAAATGGAGCAGGACACTTTTCTCCCAAGCCAAGATCCACTTTCGCGTAGCACTCTCATGGTCATCCTCAGACTTGACGTGGCCCAGGAGACAAGAGAGTTGTCGACCAGAGAGATTGAGCTTCGGGCTAGGCTCAAGAGGAGGGTTATCGGCCTCGCAGTGATTGAGCGCTCAAGGAAAAAGCAGTGCTCCAGAATAAGGAATTTAAAAGAAGGGGACGCCAATACAAAGTTTTTCCACCTAAGGGTGAATGTGCGTAGAAGGAAAAATCACATTCACCGTCTCATGCACAACAATGGTTGGATCACTGGGCATTCTGAGAAAGAGGAGATCATATTTGAGCACTTCTCTAGTGCCTTGGGCAGGGATGACAGGCAAGATAAGGACTTCAACTGGGATAACTTCAACTTCCCCGACGTGGATTTGCACGAGCTTGGGAACCCTTTCTCGGAGGAGGGGATGTATGCGGCCATGTGCCAAATGCCCAAAGATAAGGCCCCCGGCCCCAATGGGTTCACCGGGCTGTTCTTCAAGAGCTGTTGGGATATAGTAAAAGACGATATCATGCGTGTTATACACTCTTTTGGGACTCTGCGGACTTCCAACATGCATTGGCTAAACTCAGCAAACATTGTGCTTCTGCCGAAGAAGGATGGCGCGGAAGGAGTTGCTGATTACAGGACCATTAGCCTCATCCACGCCATTGCCAAGATTATAGCCAAGACGCCGGCGCTTCGTTTGGGACTTCACATGGACAACTTGGTCTCCAATGCCCAGAGTGCATTCATTAAAAAGCAAAGTATACATGACAACTACATGTACGTCCGCAACCTCGCTCGACGTCTCAACAAAAGCAAGACACCTTCCTTACTCTTCAAAGTGGATATCCGCAAGGCTTTTGATTCCGTACGATGGGACTACATCCTGCAACTCCTGCAGCAGAGAGGTTTCCCGAGCATCTTTAGGGATTGGATTGCAGCACTCCTGAGCATGTCCTCATCTCGTGTCCTTCTGAACGGTGTGGCGGGTCCCCCATTTTTGCATGGTCAGGGCTTTCGTCAAGGCTACCCGCTCTCACCCCTTTTGTTCGTCATTGCCATCGACCCGCTCCAACAGGTTCTCGACTTGGCCACCAGGCACGGGCTGCTTCACAAGATAAGGGGACGTGGTTCTACCTTTTGAACCTCGCTCTACGCTGATGATGCAGCAGTTTTCATCAAGCCTATCAAGGAGGATGTGGACAACCTTTCTTCCATTCTGAAAGGGTCATGGGCCTCTGTACAAATGTCTCCAAAAGCTCAGTCGTCCCCATTCGTTGCCGAAACCTTAACCTTGACGACATTCTTCATGGGCTCCCCGCAAAGAGAGCTTCCTTCCTGCTAAAATACCTGGGGTTGCCCTTGTCGGTGTGGCAGCTCAAACATGCCGACTTTCAGTACCTGGAGGATCAGGTCGCAGGAAGGCTTGTACCTTGGGAAGGGAGATACATTGCAACTCCGGGCCGAGTAGTTTTGGTCAAATCGGTCCTGACCTCACAGGTTGTCTTCACTGCTACTGCTCTTCCCATCCCTAGGGGCACCCTGAACAACATCAGCAAAATTGAGCGAGCGATCCTTTGGTCAGCCTCGCACAAGACGACTGGGGCCAAGTGTAAGGTCAATTGGGAGCGCGTCTGTAGACCCAAGGACCTTGGGGGCCTTGGGGTCCTACACCTGGAGAAGTTCTGCCGAGCACTTCGTTTACGCTGGCTCTGGCTTGAATGGACCGCGCCAACGAGATTGTGGGTTGGCCTGGGTAACATATGTGATGAGGAGGATAAGCTCTTTTTCTATGCATGCACGACCATCACCATCGGCAACGGCGCCCGTGCGCCCTTATGGGAGTCCCCTTGGCTAAACGGGTGCAAGCCTAAGTATATCGCCCCCCTGATCTTTGAGGCATCGTCTCGAAAGCAATGGAAGGTCAGGGAAGCTTTGCACAATGAAGCATGGATTAGCAAAATCAACTCTATGGCTGCGTTCTCTTTTGACCACCTGAGACAATTCCTGGAGTTGTGGACTTTCATCCATGGTATTAGTCTGGATGAGCATGCCGAAGACTCCATCATTTGGAAGCATACGGTCTCAGGAGAATACATTGCTTCATCTGTGTACAATGCGCAATTTTTATCCATCACTCGCACAAAAATGTGCAAGGTTGTTTGGAAGACCTGGGCGCCCCCGAACGTCAAATTCCTCGCGTGGCTTGCTCTACAAAACAGGATTTGGACAGCTGACCGGTTGGCCAAACTGTGGTCCTTGTCCTCTTTGCCGCAGGAGCCTAGAAACTGTGGAGCACCGCTTCTTTGGCTGCCGCTACACGCTGAGGCTATGGGGCTTGGTGAAGGATTGGCTTCAGCTTGTCAGCTTGGACGTTGCAGTCTGGGCGAACTATAGGAGTATCAAGGACCGGTGGTTCGACATGGTCGTCACCCAGAGGATCCATGGAAGGGCAATGTCTTCCTCACTATGCTAGTATGCAAGTCAATCTGGGAAGGAACGCAAGGGTTTTTCAATGCAACTTTCACTACTAGGGAAAAGCCTAGCAGCAGCGCGGGTTTTGGGCCTATTAGTAGCGCGGGGGGCGACGCTACTAATAAGGCGCTACAGCTAACGTATGCTTCCAAATGATGGAGTCTTCGGCATGCTCATCCAGACTAATACCATGGATGGAAGTCCACAACTCCAGGAATTGTCTGGGCGCCCCCGAATGTCAAATTCCTCGCGTGGCTTGCTCTACAAAAATGGATTTGGACAGCTGACCGGTTGGCCAAGAGGGGGTGGCCAAACTGTGGTCCTTGTCCTCTTTGCTGTAGGAGCCTAGAAACTGTCGAGCACCTCTTCTTTGGCTGCCGCTACACGCTGAGGCTATGGGGCTTGGTGAAGGATTGGCTTCAGCTTGTCAGCTTGGACGTTGCAGTCTGGGCGAACTATAGGAGTATCAAGGACCGGTGGTTCCACATGGTCGCCACCTAGAGGATCCATTGAAGGGCAATGTCTTCCCTCACTATGCTAGTATGCAAGTCGATCTGGGAAGGAACGCAAGGGTTTTTCAACGCAACTTTCACTACTAGGGAAAAGCCTAGCAGCAGTGCGGGTTTTGGGCCTATTAGTAGCGCGGGGGCCGGCGCTACTAATAAGGCGCTACAGCTAACGTATAGCAGTAGCGCGGGTGCCACCCGCGCTACTACTACGTCCGTTAGTAGTAGCGTGGGTAAAAACCCGCGCTACTACTAATCTCTAATCTCTGATTTTTTTTTGAATTTTTTCGATTTTTTTTCGATTTTTCCCTAATTTTCAAATTTCTGAATTGTTTTAACCTTCAATCTCTAATCACCCCTCATCGCTGCTCAATTTAATCTCTAATCTCTAATCACCTCTCATCATTCCAAATCATCTAACTTCCCGGACGGTCACCCATCCTCTCACTACTCCAGCCTGAACATGCTTAACTTCCGGGTTCTATTCTCCCTCGTTTCCAAGTCTGCACTTGTTGTTTTCCTGACAATAGTAAGATGTCAATCCTATTAACCTCAGGAATCTAGCTTGAACATGAAGTCACACATTTCACAGTTTGAGTTTGAAACTATTGTTCTAAAAAATAACACTAATATTTCTTGAATAATTAGTTTGACCACAGTTTGACCATAGTTTGACCATAGTTTGACCAGATTTGACCAAAATTCAAAAAAACTGAAATAATTATTTAGTAACACTAATATTCTTGAATAATTAGTTTGACCATAGTTTGACCAGATTTAACAAAAATTAAAAAAAACTGAAATTTTTTGAATTTTTTTCCTCCAGATCTTAAAAGCCTCGTAACTTTTTTTGTGTTTGGTTTTTGAGGATTTTGAAAATGTTTAACGGGGTTCCCCCGGTTAAATTTGGATGTAACTTCTCGAGTAGATGATTTTTTCATATAAAAAACTTTTTCATCCGAGTTAGTATGCAAAAGTTATGCCAATTTTTACAAATTCTCGAGAGATTTTGCAAATAAAGTCAAAATTCATATTTGCAAATTTTCCCAACAACTAGACCACACATCACATGGGAAACTTATTTTCTTTTATTTTTTTTGACATTTTCATCATTTTCTTTTATTTTTTTAAAACTGAAAAGGCGATAAACCCGGGGGGTAGAGTTTGAAAATGGGACCTTTAGTACCGGTTGGTGGCTCAAACCGGGACTAAAGGTCTAGCCTTTAGTACTAATATTTAGCAACACTAATATTCTTGAATAATTATTTAGTAACACTAATACTTCTTCAATAAGTAGTTTCATCACAGTTTGACCAGATTTGACCAAAATTGAAAAAAAACTGAAATTTGAGCATAACTTTTTTTCCTTTTAGAACTTGAGGATTCTAAAAATTTGCAAACAGGCCATAGGCCGCCAAAATCGGATGCGGATTTTCGTGCTGAACATTTTGATATATTATACGTTTTTTCTGACATCGTAAAGTTATAGCCGTTTTACATTTTCCCTACACTTTTTGCAAAACATGTCGAAATTTAAGTTTTTAAATTTCCCTAAGTAGTACATGCAGTAACATAACTACATCTCGAAGGATTTTAATTTTGGAAGTTTTTATCATTTTCTTTTGCTTTTTCCAAAACTGAAAAGGCGATCCACGTGGGGTAGAGTTTAAAAAACCCAGTATTAGTAGTAGCGCGGGTTTTTATCCCTCGCAACTACTATGGCATGTCCCCGAGGGCCACGGTTGAGGCCAATTAGTAGTAGCGAGGGGTAAAAACCCGCGCTACTAATATCAACTTAGTAGTAGCGCGGGTTTATAACCATCGTTACTACTATGGCATGGTCCAGGGGCACGGTAGAGACCGTTTAGTAGCAGCGAGGGTTAAAAACCAACGCTACTGCTATCAACTTAGTAGTAGCGAGGGTTAAAAACCCGCGCTACTACTATGGCATGTCCTGGGGGGCACGGTAGAGACCGCTTAGTAGTAGCGAGGGTTAAAAACCCGCGCTACTGCTATCAACTTAGTAGCAGCGAGGTTTAAAAACCTGCGCTACTAGTAAGTAGCAGTAGCGAGGGTTTTTAACCCTCGCTACTAGTAAGCGTCTGTGTATAAGTTTTTCCCTAGTAGTGTTTGCTCCTCCAACCATCCTTCTTCACACCATCCAGAAAGCGGCGATTCTTTGGGCGACCGCGGGGGCGAAACATTTGGGCCACATTCTACCGGGAGAGTAGTGCAGATGTGTTGTGCACCCCATGCTTGGGGCTTTTATTTTATTTTTTTGTCCTCTGTAACTTTGAAAGACCTTTTCCCTCTCCTAATTAATGAAAAGGGGCAAATCTTTTGCCCCATGTTTCAAAAAAAATCCATATAAATTTGTTGAGTGGTTTGCTTCTAAAGAAGCATGAATCATATTTTGCTTTGTTGTATTAGGCATAGTATGAATATGGGAAACTAATCGACCTATAATATAATACACTGTGCTAAGAAATTATCCATAATAACTTTATTTATCTTTCTTTTTTGTGATCTCTCAGGTAAGAAGGTAAACCAGGTGATAAAGCAAGGCTTCTGTCGGTACAAACGACGGTCTGCAGCTGCAAAGAGAACATCGGTGACCTTGAGAGCGTGCTGGTGGTAATAGCGCACCAGTGTTCACCGTAAAGCCCACTACCTTAAGGTACTCACTGCCTTCTAATGCACTATCTTTTTCTTCTCTGGAACTAGGTGTACACAACCTGTAGTTTTTGGTTCTTTTATATATGCAGTTCTGTTACAAAACTAAGTTCCTGCCTTATATTTCTGAATGCTTTGCTGATCAAATGTACTCTAGAAGTAGATGTTCTGTCCTGTTCTTTGTTTTTTTCTTTTATTATGCACTTGTACTACTCAGGGAATTTATGTAGTTGTTCTGTGCATTATTGTGATGCATCATGTGTGAAGGTGTTGCTTGATTTCAGAACGATTATTTCTGAAATAAGACATCATATTGAATGTCCACGATGATTTCAAAACGATTATTTCTGAAATAGTCAACATCATGGATCAAAAAATGAGGTGCAACTTGCATTGAAAAAAGAATTCTTTAATGAACCAAATGGAAACACGTGAGCGCCTCCTTAACATTGAATATGCTACAATCCAGATAGCATTCCCTGCCATGGCGAGGGTGTGGTTCGTAGATTCTCAAGGTTTCGAAGAGAATTACAGAGGGAATTACAGGGGGAGGAAAGCTTGAAGAAGAAGAAGCTCGGGGATAAGATCTCGATTCGCTACTATCTCTTTTTGATCCACACCTACACACGCCACGTCTATTTAGCGGAGTACGGTGGGCCGGTCCCTCGGCCCACGGACTAAGGCCCAAGTTACCAGTCGTTGCACTCCCCCCTCCTTAAACAACAGCTTGACCTCAAGCTGTAGGAAGTTCTGTCAGTGCGCTGGACCACTCCCAGGTTGCCATGGACAGTGGTAGTCCTGACCATGCGATCTTGTACTGCTTGCGTGTGCGCCCTCCGATGCGCACCCACCGTGACGCCAGAACTTGCGCGGGCTTGGACGATGTTGTCAGTTGCTGCGCGTACTGCAGCTCTTCAGTTGCGCCACCATCACCAGGTGGTGCGGCCGGCTTGAGCAAGGAAACGTGCACCACCGGGTGTATCTTGCTTGTGGCTGGTAACTGAAGACGATAAGCGACATCTCCAATTCGCTCCAAGACCTGAAATGGACCAAAGTATTTGAAACCCAGTTTGTGGTTAGTGCGACGAGCCACCGACTATTGCATATATGGTTGAAGTTTCAGATATGCCCAATCGCCCGGTTGAAACACCCGCTCAGAGCGATGCTTGTCTTCCTGAGTTTTCATGCGCTGTTGAGCACGTTGAAGTTGATCACGTATAAGTGCAGTCATTGCATTTCTCTCTGACAACCAACTGGTAAGATCTGTAGGTGTGTCTGATTGGAGATTTCCAACGCCCAGATGCCTTGGTTCATAACCGTAGAGAACCTTGAAGGGTGTATGTCCATGGGAAGAATGAAAATTTGTATTGTACCAGTATTCAGCCTATGAGATCCACTGTGCCCACTTCTTGGGTGCCGAATGCACCATGCACCTTAAAAATGTCTCCACACACTGATTTAACTTCTCTGTTTGGCCACCAGTTTCAGGGTGGTTTGCAGTGCTCATGTTCATCTTGGTGTCAGTAAGTTTGCACAACTCCTGCCACACATTGCTAGTGAACAATGGATCTCTGTCAGTTATGAGAACTTTAGGTAATCCATGTAACTTATACACATTGTCCAAATATGCTTGTGCAACAGAGAGTGCAGTAAAGGGATGACAGAGTGGTATGAAATGACCATATTTGCTGAATTTGTCGATGACAACCAAGATTGTGTCATAGTTTTTGCTTTTGGGAAGACCGCTGATGAAATCCATACTAACCATATTCCAAGCTTCTTTAGGTATGGGAAGAGGACTAAGCAAACCTGGTTTCTTTATGTGCTCTGACTTAGCTTGCTGACATATGGAACACGACTTGACAAACTGTTCCACTGATTGTTTGAGAGCAGGCCAGGAGAATAATGCTTTCACTCGCTGATATGTGCCTTGCACCCCAGAATGTCCACCAATGCCACTAGAGTGCAGTGAGAGCAAAATTGCTTGCTGTGCTTCTTTGTTTGCTCCCAACCAGACTCTCCCTTGTGCCTGATAATTCCTTGCTGCAAGGAAAAACCCTTGTTATTACTGCTGGTCACACTTAATTCAGTGAGCAAATCTTTTGCTTGAGGGTCTGTCAAGTAACCCTCAGCTACTACTTCCAACCACTTAGGTGTGCAGTAAGACAGAGAGTATAGTGCAATTTGTGTTTCCACTCTGGAGAGAGCATCGGCAGCACCATTTTCCAACCCTTTTTTGTACACCACACTGTATTTTAGGCCCATAAGCTTTAACAATGCTTTCTGTTGAATGTGATTGGAAATTTTTTGGTCCTGAAAGTGTATCAGACTGCGATGATCAGTGCTTATAGTAAAGTGATCATGTTGCAGATAGGATTTCCATTTCTCCACTGCTAACAAAATTGCCAAACACTCCTTCTCATAAGTGGACAGGCCCTGTGCTTTGGGTCCTAGGGCTTTACTGAGGTATGCAATAGGATGTCCTTGCTGCATCAAGACTGCTCCAATCCCCACATTACTAGCATCTGTCTCGATTGTGAATGGTTTATTGAAGTCTGGCAATGCTAATACTGGAGCAGTGACCAATGCAGTCTGCAGTTGCTGAAAAGCTGCTTGATTAGTGGGTGTCCACACAAACACAGTATATTTCTTGAGTAAGTCTGTCAAGCTTCTACTAATGATGCCATAGTTCTTGATGAACTTTCTGTAATATCCTGTGAGCCCCAGAAATCCTCTCACTTGTTTGACAGTAGTGGGAACAGGCCAGTCCTTTACTGCTTGCACTTTAGCAGGATCTGTACTTACTGCATCCTTGCTAATAACATGGCCCAAGTATTCTAACTTCTGCTGAGCAAAAGAACACTTACCCATCTTTACATAGAGCTGGTTAGCAGCTAACAGGTCGAATACTTCCTTAAGATGCTTGATGTGTTCCTTGAATGTAGCACTGAACACTAGTATGTCATCCATAAAACAGAGCACACTTTTCCTGAGTAAAGGAACTAACACAGTATTCATCCCAGTCTGAAAAGTAGCAGGTCCTTCAGTCACTCCAAAAGGAATAACTTTAAATTCATATAACCCATTGTGCACTTTAAAAGCAGTTTTATGCTCCTCTCCTTCCACCAATCGAATTTGGTGGTATCCTGCTCTCAAATCCAACTTGGTGAACCACATAGCGCCAGCTAACTCATCCAATAACTCGTCCACGACAGGCATGGGGTACTTATGTTTCACAGTGATTGCAATCAAGTGACGATAATCAACACAGAAACGCCAGGTACCATCCTTTTTCCTGACTAGTAAAACAGGAGAAGCAAATGCACTGGAACTTAATTGAATAATACCCTGTTGTAGCATAGTAGCTATTTGTTTCTCTATTTCATTCTTTTGGATTGGGTTATATCTGTAGGGTTTGACATTGACAGGCACAGCCCCAGGCAACAAAGGAATTTTGTGATCAAAACTTCTGTGTGGAGGTAGAGATGTAGGTTCTGAGAACAATTCTTTGTGTTCAGCAAGCAGTTTCTGTACTTCTTCAGGCACAATTTCTGACTGAGGTATAGTGTCAGATATGTGACAGAGCTGAATAATGTGATCCACAGCATCAGTTTGCAGTAAACCTTTTAGTTCGTGTGCTGACATTTGTTTGCAATCAGTTGCAGTTTCCAGAATTCCTGTCAGTGTTACTTCTGTGTTCCTGTAACTGAATTTCATGATTTTCTTGCGCCAGTCCACCCACATGGGACTCATGGTCTCCAACCAATTCATTCCCAGAATCATGTCATAGTTATCCAGTGGTAATGCTTTCAGAGATGTAGTAAAACTAGTACCCTGACACCACCATTGAAGTCCCAAAACTTGTTTAGAGCAGGTTAATAAGCCACCACCGGCTACCCTAACTGAAGCTGGATTGAGCTGTTCGACAGGGCACTGCAGTTTCTCCACTAACTTCTCACTGATGAAGTTGTTTGAGCTACCAGAGTCAATCAAAATAAGCAGGTGAGTTTTCCCTATCATACCCTGCAACTTGATACTCTCTTTGCAAGAAGTTCCACTGACTGCTTGTAGAGATAACTTCATTACTGTTTCTTCTGTTTCAGACGCGGTATCACTGTCTGCTCTTACTTGTGCCTCATCCAATTGCTCTGGAAGTTGTAGTGCTGATAATAACTCCTCCATAACATGTATTTGAATTGATGTGGGACACTTGTGACCTGGTCCAAATTTCTCCCCACATTTGAAGCACTCCCCTCTGGCCCTTCTCTGAGCCCTAAGATTATCAAATTTCTCATAGAATTTCCCTTTCTCTGTTATTTTCTGATCTCCAAGAGCTGACCCAAGTAATCCTTGATGCACATACTGCTTGTTCCTTTGCTTGTAGTCTAGTTTGACTACTGGTCGACTAGTATCTTCAGCTAGCAATGCCTCTTGTGTTTGTGCACAAGCAAATGCCACATCCACCGTGACTGGGTGCTGCAATTTTACTGCTACCCGTATCTCTTGTTTCAGTCCTTCCATAAACCGATTCACAAAAAATGTCTCATCATATGCAGGATTGTACATAAGTATCTTATGCATATACTCCTCAAAACAGTGAGCATAATCATCCACTGAACCTTCCTGTCGCAAGGAAAAGAACACATCCATTAACCTGGAATACTTGTTTCTATTGAACTTGGCGAACACTGCAACACACAGCTGAGGCCAGGAGTCAATTGTGTGCATAGCTTCATATGTCTGCAACCAGAGAGCCGCATTGCCTTGAAAATGCATCGTAGCAAAATCAACCCACAAATTTGCTTGGACAGAGTACATCCTGAAGTATTTCTCACATTGCTGCTTCCACCACTTGGGGTTGTCACCATCAAATTTTGGAAAATCAGACCGAGGAATGCGAGGACTGAATCTCGAATGGGAACAGTGTGCTGCTGAATTTGGCGACACTCCGTGCTCATCAGTTTCATCCGAAAATTCCTCATAAGCTTGAAAATGGCTGCTAGAATGCTCACCCTGTCCTTGGACCGATCGAATGTTGCATTGTACTCGCATCTCAACACCTGCCGGATTTCCCTCACGACGCGGCGCTTCCACCCTCAACCCCCCTGCACGCTGCTGTGGTTGCGGCAGAGTAGATGGTGTGGTCTGCGCCTGTTCCAGGGACGAGACGCGCTTGAGGACACCAGTGAGGGAGCGCTTCATCTCATCCACCGCAGCATCCAGCTCGTTGTTGGCGATGAGAAGCTGACCCATCGTTGCCTCCGTACGGTCAAGCGACGCGGTGGTGGTCTGTGCGAGCGCATCAAACGCCTTCACCGAGGACGACGCATAGCCGTCGACGGCGGTGCGCAGCTCCTCGATCCCCTTGGCGTTGTGCGCCCCTGCCTCTGAAAGGGCCTTGCTCTGCGCGATGGTCGCCTGGATCAGCTGCTGCATCTCCGCGAGTGTCATCTCTGCTGCCGCCATGCGTGCAGAGAGCGTCGGCTTGTCAGATTTCTTCGCCGTGGTTACCACCGGTTGTCCCAACCCAACTCAGGTACACCGGAGTGTTTTGCGCGTAATTCCCAGAGGAATCGCACCTTTTGTCAGGAATTAGGGGTCAATCGGCAGATCGAATCACCGGAAAAAAAATTGCGCGGATCTGACGAGGCTCTGATACCAAATGCTACAATCCAGATAGCATTCCCTGCCATGGCGAGGGTGTGGTTCGTAGATTCTCAAGGTTTCGAAGAGAATTACAGAGGGAATTACAGGGGGAGGAAAGCTTGAAGAAGAAGAAGCTCGGGGATAAGATCTCGATTCGCTACTATCTCTTTTTGATCCACACCTACACACGCCACGTCAATTTATCGGAGTACGGTGGGCCGGTCCCTCGGCCCACGGACTAAGGCCCAAGTTACCAGTCGTTGCAGAATAAAACCAGGCTACCTAAAAACGGTGCATAGACAGACAAATGAAAAAGGGAATAACAGATCCAGGTATGTAGAAAAGATGCACGGAGAAACAAATAAAATAGTGGCATAACAGAATTGACTTGATTCCACCAGCACCACAAATAAATCACATACGAGCACCGCTACAAAAAAGTGTACCATGAAAAACTAAATAAGACATTATATTGTCGCTCACATTGATCCTCGCTGAAATTTTTTTAGATTATCTAATAAAAACGAAATACTTCAACCACATGGCGCCTATCAGTTGCTTCCAGGTAAGTCCATCATCCAACATGGTGTGTAGGCAAAAGAAACCTCTTCCATTGAATAGTGGCAGCGGGACCTCATATTACCCAGGTACCGTATCCTTGAGCTGTTTAAATGGTAGGCTACCATTGAACAAGGGGACACCCCTCTTTCATTAAAGAAGACAATTTCTTTATAGGGATGAAAACCAAGACAATAAGGGCCCTCAATGTAAGCATCACACTTTTTAGGCCAGTCTGTAATGCTAACAAGATCTTCGTCGTCAGAGTCCCAATCAAAACCATCTTTCGCTACTGCTTCGTTGTATTCATCTGCAAGCTTAAGGTTGATATTACTCTTCAACAACAACTGGATATGCTCAGGCGGCTGTGGGATCCATGGTCCATAGTGCCAATCTTGTTTAGTAAATGCCGGCTCAAGGTTGATTTCATTCTTCAAAACCCAGTCTGTCAGACCACACGATTCATGAAGAAACCAAACTCGAAACGTGCATCGCACATTGGTATCCATTACACAATAGACCCCTTTCTTCCATTTGTCTAGACGAAAATGTGATTCTACTCGTCCTTTTGGCAACTTAATTAGCTGGTACTTGTCACTCGACAAGTTTATTCTGTAAGAAGATAATCACCGCTTAAGATTAATTGCCAGAATTATTTCTTTTTACATAATATACTAAGAAGAATAAATCAAATAGCCTGAGTGTGAGTAATACTACCTCGAACGAATTAATCAAATTATATTGACAAAAATAAAACTAAAGTAACCATGCATTGTCGAGTGTGTGAGCGTGAGAGTAACACATTACATACATACCTCAAAAGAAAATCATCCTTTATGCGCGGGGAAGGAACGTAGAGGGACCCTTGCCAATAAGCGGCGTAGTGCATGTGCTCATCAGGATCATAGCTACAGGAGTTTACATCGTCAGCGGTTCCAGCGGCAGCACCTTCTCGAACAAATGACGTCTCCTTCCAACAGTCTGTCCTTGACGAGAAGACATACATGACATAAGGCGTAGGCGGCCACTCGGCGCAGGTGGTGTCGGCGAGAATACGAGGGATGTACAACACCTTGTAGTGTGGTGAGATGGTGGGATCATAGACGAGGTAGCGGTTGTTGCGGCAGCGCCCGCACATGGCCGGTGGCCATGAGCACGCGCACGGCAGTAGGGGCAGCGGCGCCCACTGCCGCGTGGCGATGTTGACAACCTTGACCCTGAATTCATCCATCCAGCCGTGGGTCAAGAAGAGGCCGTTGCAGTGATCCTGTACGCCGCGGACGTCTAACCGGTTGTCCGCGAGGTACTCAAGGTTGCTGGTGATGTGGCGTGCGGTGGAGGGGCGCCCGAAGAGCCTCGCTGGCTCTTCGCTGCTGCGCTCGTCGTAGACGGCGGCGTCAACGGAGAGCGGGAGAAGGTCGGCGCGCAGGAGACGGTGGTGGTCGATGGCGGCGCGCCAGGCCGTGCAGGCGCAGCGGGAGACGGCGAGGCTGCGAGGGGGCAGGCGGCGGAGTATCTCCAGCAGGAGGTCGATGTGCACCATGTCCATGATGTCCCACCCTTACGTAGACGTAGGTTGAGTAGGCTTTGAGAGAAGACGGACTAGGCCGAGCTACTTCCGATCGAGATCGAGGAGGACTTGTTTTCGTGCGGGGGAGGAATTAGTTATAGCAGCTAGGCTCTGCTGCTATATGCATTTATGAGTGGCACACGCGTTGGACCTGGAGATAACGCGTGGTCCCATCAAGAAGTGGCAAGCGGGCGAGGCGGATGATTTCGTCCGCAAATCAACCGGCTGTTTTTAAGAGATTTCTTTTCGGAAATGTTAACGCCCACACGTGTGGGCGTTTGCACATCGTCCACACGCCTCCATCACCACTTATTTTGCCAGTATGAATAGATGACATCAGCAGATTTTTTTTTGGTTTTCGACTTAAAAATGTTGTATCTCCTAAATAAAAAAGTGAACTAAAAATCCGTTTTCACCATTAAATCCGTCTCGACGAGATCTTCAAAACTAGACCCCATGTTGATATTTTTCGACGTTTTTTTTGCCAGAAGTTGCCACGATGTTTACACTGCAGTTGCCATAGGGCTTAAACTAAAGTTGCCATGTGGCAATTTTAGTTTGTAGATCATGGCAATTTTAGTATTTTGATGATGGCAACTCCAGTACTTTGACCATGAAAATTATTTTTTGTATGAACCATGGCAATTTTACGTGCATGTATCATGGCAATTTTAGTTTATGATTCATGGCAAGTCTAGTTTCTTAATTTCCCGTTTTATAAATGTCAAAATTTACTTTTAAATGTAGAAGAAAATAGCTGAAACATATCATGGCAACTTCAGTGTAAACATCATGGCAATTCATATGCAATAGACATGGCAACTTTTAATCCAATTTTTTTTTCATCAAAACATATCAACATGGGATCTAGTTTCGAAGATCTCATCGCGAGGGATTTAATGGTGAAAACGGATTTTCAATCGAATTTTTCGTTTAAGAGATAAAACATTTTAAAAACTGAAAATCCAAAAAGATTCTTGCATGCATGCATGCGATGACGTGGCAATCTGTTTACATTAGAGACGTGTGGTGCGTCTCCCTTCCTGCCACACGTGTGGTAGTTAGCGTGACCCTTTCTTTTTTTCGCAGGTCATGCGTACGTGCTAGTAGGTGAAAGCTGCGTGATGACTTCATATATTCGACTCTGAGTCGAACACAACAAACAAGCCCGGCGCAGTCGAGGATCAAATGCTTTAGGATCACCCACCATTCAAATAATCTTTTTCTCGAACGGGGGCAAATTGCCGTAAAATAGTTACGGCAGATGTCCTAGCGTAAGGACTTAGTCGTGGAGCCATCGCAACTAGGTTAGCTTAAGGAGGTTATGCGGGACAAAGGACATAGGAGTTTATACTGGTTCGGCCCCTTGCGGTGAAGGTAAAAGTCTAATCCAGTTTGAGGTGGTATTGCTTATGTCTCGATTGCCAGGGAGTGAATCTTCTTGACCTAGCTTTCGATCTCTTGTTCCTTGCCCTGAACTGCCGTCGGGTCGTTCCTTTACATACACAGGTTGACGCCCAGCGGCTTACGAAGTCCCGGCCGGCTCATAGATTGTGTCCGGCTTGGTGACTAACTATACATGCCTTACAATACAAGTCTTACACATATGGCGGTTTACTCCTATGGGCCTTAAGTCATCCTTGGGCCTTGGGCCCTTGCCTGTGAACCGCCATGTATCCTCATGGGCTTCATATTGATGAACCGCCATAGGTATAACTCGCCTCCTCCCGGGCGGGTCATACATAATAGTTATATCCCCAACATTAGGTCCCAGGTTGATTTGAACTTGTTCATGTCAATCTTCAACACTTAGGAAAAATCTTCCCTTTTTCATTTGTGCGAGAACTCATAAGCCGCCATGACGTCACCTCCTGGGATTGTGGTAACCCGCCATGACGTCATCTACCATTTAATTTTACACAATATCCAACATATCTAAACGGATCCTTATCTTTAATGACCTTTCCAGAAATCGAGGCATCATAGCAGATTTTTTTTGGCAACAGATGTTTTCTTACAGATTTTTTTTCGTCATCGTATTTTTGCGACATAGCTAATGTTACGGAAGAAACTTATGCCACATTGGTGATGTTGCAGAAGTTGCAAAAATATCTTCAGGAGCCAGTGTCATGTCATGTGGAACACTATTTAGAAGCACTGAAATTTGTCTTTTTTGCGGAGACAAAACAAAAAAACATTTTTTTCACAAAACTTTGTGCCGCATACACACATTTGCGAACATGTATGCGTAATATTTTCTTTTGATTTTTTTGACATTTTAAAACATGCTTAAAATGCATTTTTTGAAAAGTGGGTGCATATTCCCTTGGGTTCAAAGGGTGCCCTCTCACCCAAAGCACACATACGAACAAGTGATCTATAATATCGAGCCGACCCATTTCAATAGTCCAGTTTTAGCAGTTTTGGGAACCTTCTAGAAAGTTTCGTAACTGAGTATTTTTGGGGGGACTGCTACGTGTCCGCCGGATGATCTTTTTAAAACACCGGTCGGTTCGCAGGCCATCAGATCTGGCGCATCGGCGCCCTCCATCATTGCAACATAGGTCTTGTCGCAATTTTTTTTTGCAACAGAGGTCTTGTTGCATAATTTTTTTGCAACTGAGGTTTTGTTGCAGATTTTTTTTGCAACACATCCTTTGTCGCAGAATTACTTTTTTCCTCTTCATCTTTTTTGCATTTCCTTTTTGCAATTGAGTTTTTGTTGCAGATTTTTTTTTTTGCAACAGATGTTTTCTTGCAGATTTTTTTTCGTCATCATGTTTTCGCGACATAGCTAATGTTACGGAAGAAACTTATGCCACATTGGTGATGTTGCAGAAGTTGCAAAAATATCATCAGGAGCCAGTGTCGTGTCACGTGGGACATATGTTGCGCGAGTGAGGTGGCATTCCAAGAAATCGGCCGGTTAAGTGGAATCTTTTCCCGTTGTCTGGTTATCTTGTACGGAGTACTAGATTTACTGGTTTTCGTTTTGGTTTTTTCCATTTCATTTTCTATTTTCGTTTTCTAGCTTCATATTTTCTTCTGTTTTTTTCTGTAAAATCCATAATTTCCAAGTTTTTAACAAAATCTCTAAAAAGTGTACGGAATTCCGAAAATTGTTCACTGTTTTTTAAAAGGGAGATTTTCAACACTATTTGTATTATACAAAAATTTCTCAAAATTTAAAAAATTGTCCCCTTTTAAAAATAATTTTCCCTATTTAAAAATGCTATTTCTAGAAAAATAATCAGATTTGCCTTATACTCCAAAATGTTCGAATTTCAAGAATTAGTTTATTTTTATGAGAAATTCTGTAAATTACAAAAAAGTAAAAAAAATCATAAATTTTGCGTGTTTTTTAAATGCACGTGTTTCTAAAATATTCATAAACTTTAAAATTGTTTGGTTTTGGCAAAAATCTATTTGTTCGTAAATTTTAGGATCGGGCACTACTATTCCCGTGCTCGAGTAAAATGGTTGTACAGTGAACATCGCAACCGTAAACATCATTATCTTGAACGTCCGCTGCTGTGATCATTCGATACAACGATAATTTGCTGGTGGCCCAACCAGGTTGCCCCTGTGCAACACATTGTTATTGTATGCAGTAAGCATCATATAGGAGTTCCCCTAAAGCCAACTTGCCAAGCTTCCAGTTATTTATAGTTTCACCGAGCTGCGATAACAGGCTGGACCATTTTAGTATGCGTGCTATTATTGGGTTGGACGGGAACCTTAGGAGCCTATGGGTTGTGAGGTTATATGCCTACCGGTGCACCGATCTCAATAACTTAATTCTATCTTCGCAAAAGAGACTTATTTATGTAATGTGCGATGTCGAAATGTGTTTAGGCATTGACATCGGAAGGGTTCATGGAAGCAATAGCGTATTCTCACGAAGTTGCTTCTGGAGATTTTTTTTACATTATGGCCTATATGGCACGAGA
>NC_041381.1:691661839-691662429 GCF_002162155.2 Triticum dicoccoides
GAGAGAGAGAGAGAGAGCACGTGTGGACTGGCATGTCAGCCCTAAATCAACCTTGCCACTATAGCAGAATCGACAAAAGTTGAATTGCCAAAAAAGGATGATCGCCAAAAATTGTGCAGTATGAAACACTCGATAGCAAAATCGGAATCGCTATATTCTAGCCTTCAAATTTTGTCTTGCGGGACCCACTCCTCAGTGGGACATCTTTTTTTCTCAATCTCCCTTTCATCCCCATCATGTGATGGGGGACCACGTGAAGTTCCTTTCGCCAACGGTTTTGCTAGATGAAGTGTGCACCAAAATTGATTCTTAGATGCTAAATATGGAGGCTGATAGACCAAATTTTGAGAGTGTTTCATGAATTATGGCCATGGGGCACCACATGGTGTATCTGCTATGATGCTCCTTTTTTCCCACAGCCTCCATATTGACAGTTATTAGCGCAACTCTACCAGAGTTGCCATATGTCTCCGATCAGTATAATAACTGCTGATATGGCAATTTTGGCTAGAAAGGCTACTCTAGCAGGGCGCTCCCAATCAGTATAATAACGTTATCATATGGATCTGGATGGCCATAGCTAGAAGGCC
>NC_041381.1:691662664-691677951 GCF_002162155.2 Triticum dicoccoides
GGCCCCCACTTTACGTTAAGTGGGTACTTATTCCTTGACCCTCTAGTCCCTATATAAAGCAACGAGGAGCCATCATTGTAACCCCCTGATCATTGATTAATAAAGCTGGTCTCCTTCATATCTCTCTGTGTCATTTACTTTCGCGTGTTCGACTACTTTGACTACTTCGTCTATGACGCTCACCCCCGCTCAGCAACCTCGGATCGGACTCGCCGGCGGAGTTGCGGAACACGTTATCAGCACGCTTCGCTCCTCCAACTCTCTGTCAAGCCAGCGTCACGCCTGCATCACGCAGGCTTTCGTCGATCCCGTGGAGGTATAAGATCCGATCCCCACTCTTTGCAAAAATGGATTCCTCTCGTTACTGCGATTCCGTTTTTGCGATTAGATTATTTTTCGGACAAATCTACCTATGGTGTGGATTTCTCTCCCAAGAACTGAGTGGACGAATACGTCGCCGACCAATGTCGATGTTCTTGGATCAAGAGAGATTTGTTGACTACACCTTAGGGAGACGGTGATTACACGTACTCCAGATGAGCACGGCACCGCCGCGTTGTACCCGACGTACACGCATCGTGACGTCCCGAAGACGCACGATCTTGCCATCCCGAGGCAAATGACGATGTCCCAGTCGCCGCCGGCGTCGCCATGGCCCTGTTGGCCGTCCTCGTCGCCGAGCGCTCGACTGCCGTCGCCGCGCTCGCGTGCCTGTTGCACGTGCCGCCGCGCCACCCTGCTGGCCACGCTGCACCGCACCGTCCCGCACGTCGCCCTGCTAGTGGCTGTTGACCTCGCGCGTGCGTGCCTCTGGCCGCCGCCGTCGGGTGGCGTGGCCGCCGCATCCACGCCCGTCGCCGCCCTTGGCGTTGCGCGCCGCGGCCATGACCGCCCGCTGTGGCCGCGCGCCGTGGCCGTGGCCGGCTGCCTTGGCCCCGCGCCATAGGCCGCGTCGCACCTCTGGTCGTGGTCGGATGCCTTGGCCCCGCGCCATAGGCCGCACCGCCCAGCTGGCCGGCTTGGCCGCCGCCACCGCGTGCCTTGGCCGCCGTCGGGTGGCGCCAGCCGCGTGGCCGAGCCGCCGCCGCGCCCAACGATGCGGGCGCTAGGGTTTCCCCTAGCGTTGCTACGGGACAGGCCGAGCAGCGCATGGGCCAGCCCGCTGGCTGTTGGGCCGGATGGGCCGCGGCCGTGGTATTCCTCCTAAAAAAAGGGGGGCGCCGGCTGCAGCGCGGGATATTTACCTTTTAGCCCCCACAGTACCGTAGATTTATGCGACTATATTCCTGTTGTAATATTTTACGTATAAGTCCCTGGAACTGTCTATTTTCGCTGAAAATGCGTATTTTGGCTTAAAAAATGCCTCGAGAATTCAATTTTTGTGCTAGTTTTCACATACTAGGTGCGCTTAACATGCTATCTTTTGTAACATGATATTATTGTATGATTTTACTGCTGTAGATTAATTGTGTAGCACTCTTAATCATTTAGTAAGTCATATAATAGCATGTTTTAAAATATTGGAACGTCATTTTATTGAATAAGTTTATCAACATCGCTTTGTGCAAAAGATTACCTGCTGTAATCTCATGATTTTTGCATAAATCGCAGATGGCCGGAATTGTCAACAAGGAGTTTCCTGAGTTGGCCTAGACAGGGTTCTGCGAGATCTTTCTCCAGGGCAGAACCCTCCTGAGGGCGATCGGTAAGGGGGGCCAGCTGGCCGCCACTGATCCCAAGTTCAAAACTGAGAATGCGCAAGCTCTGCACTTTCTCCGTCATCACCTGTCACCTACTCTGAAAGATGAGTATATGGCTGAGCGCAGTGCTTCTGGCCTTTGGACCGCTCTTAAGCAGCGGTTTGAGCGGCTGAAGTACACTGTGAAGCCACATGCAGAGGCAGAGTGGATCTGTCTGAGGTTTGCGGACTTCAAGATGGTTGGGGAGTACAATTCGGCTCTGCACCGGATTTGTACGACTCTTCGGTTGTGTGGTACTGAGATTACCGACTCCCAGAAGATTGAGAAAACCCTATCCACCTTCCACCCCGACGCAGTCCAGTCCTCACGGAACTACCGCCAGGGGAACTACACGAGGTATTCAGAGTTGATTGACGTCCTCCAGGTGGCGGAGGCGCAGGACGAGGTTCTCAAAAAGAACTTTGTCGTGCAACCACTTGGGGGGAGTTCTCGCCAGGAGGTGAACGCTCTCAAAGCTCGCAAGCCTCAACAGAAGAAGAGGGGCCGGAAGGGCAAGAAGAAGGGCCCTCACCCCCCTCGCCCCGGCTAAGCAGAATAAGCCGGGCAAGGGAGGGCAGAGGCCTCAGGACTGCTTCCATTGTGGCTCGATGGAGCATTTCTCCCGCCAGTGCCACGCACCATAGGAGGTCGTTGATGCATATAAGGCTCGGAGGCGCGTGAGATGCACCTCGCCTTGGTTCAGGAGGGAGCACCACCGGCGCTCATGGCGGCACCCGTGATGATCTCTACGCCCCTTGCTGCGCCCATAGAGGCGACCCCCGTGGTTCCCATCGCGGCACCTTTAGCGGTCTCTACCGACGCCCATGTCACCATGGAGGTTGACAACATGGTCGCCTCGGCGGCGGCGCCGCCACTAGACATTGATGCTGCCTCCAAGATGATTTCTAAGGAGGATCAGCTCACTAGTATGGAGATTCCGGTTGAAGTGAATGGCTTCTTCACCGAGTCCACTTAGCATACCTCTTTGATTATCATGATTCCGTGATTTGATACAATAAAATTGAATAAATTCGATTTGGTTGTAAGCTCTATGAGAGCATAAACTTATTCTTTACTTTGGCGATTGGATGACATTTATTCATTTATTCCATTAGTTATACATGATAGCATGTTATGTTCAGAGATGTATGCATTTATCTTTAATATATTTTCTTCCTCATTACATTAATTAGATGTCATATTTTAGAATGCGTGTGGCGCCCGAATGGAGGAAACGTGCCTTGCCGATAGCGCCATCACTCATACCATTTTACGAGAAACTAAGTATTTTGAGTCCATTAAAAAATCTCTGGGAAGTATTATGACAATCGCCGGTTGTCGTTCTCACATAGTTGGCTCCGGACGAGCCACTATTATACTCCCTATGGGAACAACTCTGATCATTAATGATGCGTTGTTGTACCCGGAGTCGACTCGTACTCTTTTGAGCTTTAGAGACATCCGCGCTAATGGTTTCCATGCTGAGACCGATGATGAAAACGGCAAGGAGTGCCTACTCATCACAAAGCGGGATGCAGGTGGTAAACATGTTATCGAAAGGCTTCCTTCGTTTGACACAGGGCTATACTACACTAAGATAGTAGCACCGCCCGTGTACGCTACCCTCAAGACCGTCTTTAGAAGCTCTGAACTCTTCTGCCTCTGACACGATAGTTTAGGCCACCCCGGACTTAGGATGATGAGAAATATAATTAACAACTCGCATGGCCATAATGTTAACGTGAAGAACTTCCCGAATCCCGATGATTTCGTGTAATCCGCATGCGCTAAGGAAAGTTAGTCATTATGCCATCGCCCCTCAAGGTGAGGGATGAAATCCCCGCGTTCTTGGAACGTATCCAAGGGGACATATGCGGTCCAATTCAGCCCCTCACGGGGCCGTATCGGTACTTCATGGTGCTCATTGATGCTTCCTCTAAATGGTCCAATGTTTGCCTGCTGTCAACACGGAACCATGCTGAAAGGATCGATAAGCTTGACGGGAGGGGGGGTGAATAGGCAACTAACAAATTTAGACTTTTCTTTAGCAATTTAAACCTTGCAATGAAATAGGTTGTCTAGATGTGCAACTACGTGGACAACCTATATGATGCAAAGACAATAAGCACACAAGCAAGCAATAGATACAACTCAAGTAAGCTTGCAAAAGTAAAGGGACAAGATAACCAAGAGTGGAGCCAGTGGAGACGAGGATGTGTTACCAAAGTTCCTTCCTTTTAAGGGGAAGTACGTCTCCGTTAGAGCGGTGTGGAGGCACAATGCTCCCCAAGAAGCCACTAGGGCCACCATAATCTCCTCACGCCCTCACACAATGCGAGATGTTGTGATTCCACTATTGGAGCCCTTGAAGGCGGCAACCGGACCTTTACAAACAAGATTGGGGCTATCTCCACAACACTTGGAGGCTCCCAACAACACCACGAAGCTTCACCAGAATGGAGTATGGCTTCGAGCTGACCTCAACCGTCTAGGGTTCTCAACACCCAAGAGTAACAAGATCTGCTAGGGATAAGTGGGGGGAATCAAATTTCTCTTGGTGGAAGTGTAGATCTGGGCCTTCTCAACCAATCCCGAGCAAATCAACAAGTTTGATTGGCTAGGGAGAGAGATCGGGCGAAAATGGAGCTTGGAGCAACAATGGAGCTTTGGGGGCAAGAGGTAGGTCAACTTTGGGGAAGAAGACCCCTTTATATAGTGGGGGAATCAATCCAAACGTTATTCCACTGAGCAGCCCCGCACAGAACGGTACTACCGCTAGGGAAGGGCGGTACTACCGCACATACCCAGCGGTACTGCCGCACTGACAGGGCCCCGACCCCAGGGCGGTACTACCGCTAGGGAAGGGCGGTACTACCGCGGGGGTAGGCGCGGTACTACCGCTTGGAGCGGTACTACCGCCACTACTACCGCCCTTAGTACCGCAAAACCCGACACAAAAAACTACGTTCTCGAATCGAGGCGGCAGTAGCCCGGAAGCACTGCGGTACTACGGCCGAAGACCACAAGCGGTACTACTGCTCTGGGAGCGGTACTACCGCTGGGGTGCTCCGGCGGTACTACCGCTGTGGACCGCGGCACTACCGCTGGGGCAGGACAAGGCATACCCAGGGAAAGAAGGGCAGCTCCAATGAAGCGGAAGGAAAAACGGCGGGTGTGATATGGATGTGTATGTGTTGATTCCACCCAAGTCTTACCAAAGCGGATCCCCTCTTGATAGTACGGTGACTCCTACGAAACTAGACCACCAACAACGAAACGAAAGGAGCTACACCGTCTTGAATAAACCACCGAGGGAAGGTAACCGTCTCGTGCCAATGGATGAATCTCTGAAAGAACTTAACGCACAAGATTAGTCCGCACAAGCATTGTCATCAATCACCAAAACACCTTGGGGAAAAATATGTCCAATCTCCCCCTTTTTGGTGGATTGATGACAATACGGGATTTGCACAATATGATAGATATAGGACTAGTGCAAAAACACAACCGTCCTAAAATGTAGAAGGGCTCCCCCTGGATGTGTGCTGACTAGAAAAGTGCTTTGAACTGCACGGCACAGATGCCAGGATCAATGCTCCCCCTACATTTTAGAGACCAGATACCTAAGCAAGATATATGAGAGCAACATAGATAACAGGATAAGCATGCAACTCATAAGCTAGATAGACATAGATAAGGATATACGAAGGGTAAGGTAGCATATGTCTCACACCATATGACTAGAACTTAGGTCTCACTGACACAAACCAGAACTTAGGTCTCACTGACACAAACCAAATAAAACAACACGCGAGGGAAACACAAACACAGAAGACTGAAGACACAAAGCACAAATCCCTAAACTCTCTCCCCCTTTGGCATCGAGACACCAAAAGGAGAGGGAGTGCTGCTACAGCTCCAGGTGATGGCAAACGATGGACACACATCAGATCTCAGAGGGATCATCTGCGCCACCATCATCAGTCGGGAAGTGCTCAGCATCAGAACCGGTCCATGGGCAGTGCTGCTGAATCCACTCCTCCTCCTCGGTAAGCTGATCCTCAGATCCACTGATCACAGAAGCACCCATCTGTCGCATGAGCTCCTTGTGGCGACCTCGGGCCTTCTTCTCAGCCACATGAGTCATGTACTGACCGTGAGACTCCATGCAGAACAGCTTCTTCACCTTGAGCTTGAGCTTCTTGGCCCAAGAGGGCTCTGCCTCAGAAGGCACGTAGTCATCATCTTCATCCTCAGCCTCAGCCCCAATCTCCTCCTCAGTCACCATGGCAGCAGCAGATGAAGGAACTCCAGTCCTAGGGGCCTGAGTGCCCCAGTTATCCTTCTTCCTCTGACGCTTGACATCGTGAGAGACCAACTCTCCAGTCTCCAGCAACACCTTGGGATAGACACGATCCCAGGCCTTCTCAATGAGCAGCATGATGAACGGACCATAAATCGGGCACTTGCGCTCGGAGATAGCAGATAGCAGCTCAGACCACATAACATGAGAGATATCCAAGGACTCTCCGGTGTTCTGTCCCTTCTCACGCTGGCAGAAGAGAAGCATGTCCACGAGATAGGAGTGAACCTGGTCCAGATTCCCGATACAAGGGAAAAGAGTCTCTTTGAAGATACGGTGAAGGATATCCAGATAGGCAGGCAGCTCATAGGTTTCCTTCTTCGTCTCAGGGTTGATCCTCAAAGTGCAGTAGGGCCATAGAGCTTGCTTGTGAGTGGCATTGGCGCGACAGTGGGGGCGAAAGCCGATAGAAGACTCAAGACCTAGATCTTCCACCCCAGTCAACTCCATGAAAGCTTTCCACTTGACTGAAAGCAACTTGCCATTGGTCATCCAAGTCAGTGTCCTGTCCTCATCAGTCCCAAGGTGAACCGTGGCATAGAATTGGGCCACAATATCAGCATCATAGTCCTTGTTGAATTGCATGATCCCGAGAATGTTCAGTTGAGTGCACATCTGAAGAGCTTCACCAAAGTATTCAGGATCGTTCTCCATATGCTCGGTGTCGATGGAGTGCACATTGACATAGAGGTTCTTCTTGGCTTTGAGAACATCAAAGAAGATGGCAAACTGGAACCTGTTCCAGAAGGACGGTTGACCAAAGTGGGATCTTGGTCGTCCTCATACGGGTTGCGGCGGCGCCTTGCCCAGAACTCCTTGGGCGGCATTTCTGGCACGGTTTTGCCTAGCTTTGGCTTGACCCCAGGCTTCTTCTGCAGTTGAGGAGGAGGTGGAGCACTAGAAGATCCTCCGGCAGGCTCAGTGGTGTGGTAGCGCTTGGATGAGGCACGACCGGGGTTGACACGACGAGCCTGATGCTCAGGAACCTCATCACCTGGAACCACACACACACAAACACGCAAACAACCAGAGAGAACGAGCGTAAGCCACAAAACACGAGCAAAAAGATCACTGAGAGGTAGGAGCATGATGGAAATTGGTACAGGGGCGGTAGTACCGTGACCCTTCAGCGGTAGTACCGCTCCAAGCGGTAGTACCGCTCTGGAGAGAGCGGTAGTACCGCTCCAAGCGGTAATACCGCTCTGGAGAAAGCGATAGTACCGCTCGAGGCGGGGAAACAGCAGTTTCCTACTTCCATGGTCGGATTCGGTACTACCGTCCTACCAAATTCAAAAATACTCCAACCAAACACTAATCCAAACTGTCTAGAAGCAATCTCCATCCTACTCAAGCCTAGATCTGGCCAAAAATCTAGAGATGCAACTGCTATTGCCCCTAAGAAGCTAGATTGGAAATCTAGACAAAAGGAAAAAGAGAACGGGGGCAATACCGGCATCCATGGAAAGAGGACAAGGTGGGGATCGACTCCACCGAAGGAAATGGAGAGGAGCGCCCCGGAGAGGGAGATCCGCCGGAGCCCGGGCGCCGGTTGCTGAAGAGAGAGGAACAGAGCGAAAGGGGGGCGAGCGAATGGGTATGGGGGAGAAGAAACTCTCCCCGCCCCCGATATAACCCCCGTCCCGCGCCTCACAGCGGTAGTACCGCTCGCCACCAGCGGTAGTACCACTTCAGCAACCACACTGCTCCTAAACCAACGGCTAATGCTCCAAAAAAAATAAAGCAAGGGCAAGAGAAAGAGAAGACCATCCAGGCATCACACACACAAACAACGGACCAGAAACCACTCAAACAAAAACAAACACACGAAATAGAGCAAGCTCTGGCCTCTCTCAAGAGAGGGCGGTGGCCGGAGCCACCTATGTTTGAGTGAATTGGTATGGCACCGCGAAGAATTATCCTTGGGCCCATGACCAAAACTCGTCTTTGAAACACAAGTACCATCAAAAATGGCTGATGTGAAATAGTTGATCGATTTATGCATAATGGGGGGAAGGAGAGTTCATTGAGAGAACAACACTCCCCCTATGTTCATGCCTACATCTAAGCTAGACAACAAGTTGAGTGAGGTGGGGTGTGCAAGGGTTCAAGTCACATTGCTCGAATCAATGATATTTAGCTCATGCCTTAACTCGCGAAATCTTGCTTCATCCAAGGGCTTCGTGAAAATATCTGCAAGGTTATCATGAGTGTTGACATACTTGAGCTCGATCTCTCCTCGCCTAATGTGATCCCGGATGAAATGATACCGAATCTCAATATGCTTCGTCTTGAAGTGTTGCACCGGGTTGAGAGAAATCTTGATGGCACTTTCGTTGTCACACCAAAGAGGCACTTTGTCACAAATGACACCGTATTCCTTTAAAGTTTGCCTCATCCATAAAAGTTGTGCCCAACAACTACCGGCCGCCACATATTCAGCTTCGGTGGACGAGAGAGATACACAACTTTGCTTTTTGGAAGACCAACTCACCAAAGAGCACCCAAGAAACTGGCACCCTCCGGAAGTGGACTTCCTATCCACTTTGTCTCCCGCCCAATCGGAATCCGTAAATCCTTCAAGCTTGAAGTTTGCCCCTCTTGGGTACCATAAGCCAAAGTTTGGGGTATGAGCCAAATATCGAAAGATTCGCTTGACCGCCACATAGTGACTTTCCTTCGGTGCAGCTTGAAACTGTGCACACATCCCCACACTCAACATGATATCCGGTCTAGATGCACAAAGGTAAAACAAGGAGCCAAACATGGAGCGATATACCTTTTGATCCACCGCTTTACCATTGGGATCAATGTCAAGTTGGCACTTGGTGGGCATTGGAGTAGAGGCCGGCTTGACATCACTTAGCTTGAATCTCTTGAGCATGTCTTGAGTGTATTTGGCTTGGTTGATGAAGGTACCTTCTCTTCTTTGTTTGATATCAAAACCAAGGAAGAACTTCAACTCTCCCATTGAAGACATCTTGAACTTAGAGGTCATGAGAGCGGCAAATTCTTCATTGAAAGCTTTGTTAGGGGAACCAAAGATAATGTCATCAACATATAGTTGGCATACAAACAACTCCCCTTTGACCTTCTTAGTAAAAAGAGTGGGATCGATTAGCCCAACTTCAAATCCACAATCTTGTAACAACTCGGTAAGGTGGTCATACCATGAACGTGGGGCTTGTTTAAGGCCATAGAGTGCCTTATCGAGTTGATATACATGATCCAGAAAGAAGGGATCCTCGAACCCGGGGGGTTGCTTGACATAGACCAACTCATTAATAGGTCCATTAAGAAAAGCACTTTTCACATCCATTTGTTGCAACTTAAAGTTGTGATGGGAAGCATAAGCAAACAACAAACGAATGGATTCAAGGCGAGCAACGGGAGCAAAGGTTTCACCGTAGTCGATACCCTCGACTTGGGAGTAGCCTTGTGCTACCAAACTTGCCTTGTTGCGAATTATGTTCCCCTGAGCGTCTTGCTTGTTCTTGAAGATCCACTTGGTTCCAATGATGTTATGGTTCCCGGAAGGCCTTGGCACCAACCTCCACACCTTGTTGTACTCGAAGTTGTTGAGTTCTTCATGCATGGCGTTGAGCCAATCTGAGTCTTCGAGCGCCTCATAGACCTTATGGGGTTCAACACAAGAGACAAACGCGTGATGTTCACAATAGTTTGCTAATTGTCTACGAGTGCTTACCTGTTGGGGAACGTTGCAGAAAACAAAAATTTTCCTACTCGTTTCACCAAGATCATCTAGGAGTTCATCTAGCAACGAGTGAATAGATGCATCTACATACCTTGTAGATCGCGAGCGGAAGCGTTCAAAGAACGGGGATGATGTAGTCGAACACGACGTCATTCGAATCACCGGAGATCCTAGCACCGAACGGACGGCACCTCCGCGTTCAACACACGTACGGAAACAGCCACGTCTCCTCCTTCTTGATCCAGCAAGGAGGGGAGGAGAGGTTGAGGGAGATGGCACCAGCAGCAGCACGACGGCGTGGTGTTGATGGAGCTGCAGTACTCCGGCAGAGCTTCGCTAAGCAATAAGGAGGTGGAGGAGGTGTTGAGGAGGGAGAAGGAGGCAACCAAAGGCCAAGGACTCAAGGTATGAAGTCCCTCCTCTCCCCCACTATATATAGGGGTGCCAAGGGGGGGTGGCCGGCCCTAGGAGATCCAATCTCCTAGGGGGTGCGGCGGCCAAGGGGGGGTTTCCCTCCCCCCCAAGGCACCTAGGAGGTGCCTTCCACTAGTAGGACTCCTCCCCCTTGGAAACCCTAGGCGCATGGGCCTAGTGGGGCTGGTGCCCTTGGCCCAAGCAGGCCAAGGCGCACCCCCTACAGCCCATGTGGCCCCCGGGGATGGGTGGCCCCACCCGGTGGGCCCCCGGGACCCCTCCGGTGGTCCCGGTACAATACCGATAACCCCGAAACTTGTCCCGATGCCCGAAACAGGACTTCCCATATATAAATCTTTACCTCCGGACCATTCCGGAACTCCTCATGACGTCCGGGATCTCATCCGGGACTCCGAACAACATTCGGGTTACTGCATATACATATCCCTACAACCCTAGCGTAACTGAACCTTAAGTGTGTAGACCCTACGGGTTCGGGAGACATGTAGACATGACCGAGATCGCTCTCCGGTCAATAACCAACAGCGGGATCTGGATACCCATGTTGGCTCCCACATGCTCCACGATGATCTCATCGGATGAACCACGATGTCGAGGATTTAATCAACCCCGTATGCAATTCCCTTTGTCAATCGATATGTTACTTGCCCGAGATTCGATCGTCGGTATCCCAATACCTCGTTCAATCTTGTTACCGGCAAGTCACTTTACTCGTACCGTAATGCATGATCCCGTGACCAAACACTTGGTCACTTTGAGCTCATTATGATGATGCATTACTGAGTGGGCCCAGTGATATCTCTCCGTCATACAGAGTGACAAATCCCAGTCTCGATCCATATAAAACAATAGATACTTTCGGAGATACCTGTAGTGCACCTTTATAGTCACCCAGTTACGTTGTGACGTTTGATACACCCAAAGCACTCCTACGGTATCCAGGAGTTATACGATCTCATGGTCGAAGGAAGAGATACTTTGACATTGCAAAAATTCTAGCAAACGAACTATACGATCTTGTGCTATGTTTAGGATTGGGTCTTGTCCATCACATCATTATCCTAATGATGTGATCCCGTTATCAATGACATCCAATGTCCATAGCCAGGAAACCATGACTATCTATTGATCAACGAGCTAGTCAACTAGAGGCTTACTAGGGACATGTTGGTGTCTGTTATTCACACATGTATTACGATTTCCGGATAACACAATTATAGCATGAATAAAGACAATTATCATGAACAAAGAAATATAATAATAATGCTTTTATTATTGCCTCTAGGGCATATTTCCAACAGTCTCCCACTTGCACTAGAGTCAATAATCTAGTTACATTGTGATGAATCGAACACCCATGGTGTTGATCATGTTTTGCTCTTGGGAGAGGTTTAGTCAACGGATCTGCTACATTCAGGTCCGTATGTACTTTACAAATCTCTATGTCTCCATCTTGAACATTTTCACGGATGGAGTTGAAGCGACGCTTGATGTGCCTTGTCTTCTTGTGAAACCTGGGCTCCTTGGCAAGTGCAATAGCTCCAGTGTTGTCACAGAAGAGCTTGATCGGCCCCGACGCATTGGGTATGACTCCTAGGTCGGTGATGAACTCCTTCACCCATATTGCTTCATGTGCTGCCTCCGAGGCTGCCATGTACTCCGCTTCACATGTAGATCCCGCCACGACGGTCTGCTTGCAACTGCACCAGCTTACTGCCCCACCATTCAAAATATACACGTATCCGGTTTGTGACTTAGAGTCATCCAGATCTGTGTCGAAGCTAGCGTCGACGTAACCTTTTACGACGAGCTCTTCGTCACCTCCATAAACGAGAAACATTTCCTTAGTCCTTTTCAGGTACTTCAGGATATTCTTGACCGCTGTCCAGTGTTCCTTGCCGGGATTACTTTGGTACCTTCCTACCAAACTTACGGCAAGGTTTACATCAGGTCTGGTACACAGCATGGCATACATAATAGAACCTATGGCTGAGGCATAGGGGATGACACTCATCTCTTCTATCTCTGCTGCCGTGGTCGGACATTGAGCTGAGCTCAATTTCACACCTTGCAAAACAGGCAAGAACCCTTTCTTGGACTGATCCATTTTGAACTTCTTCAAAATCTTATCAAGATATGTGCTTTGTGAAAGACCTATGAGGCGTCTTGATCTATCCCTATAGATCTTGATTCCTAATATATAAGCAGCTTCTCCAAGGTCCTTCATTGAAAAACTCTTATTCAAGTAGGCCTTAATGTTGTCCAAAAGTTCTATATCATTTCCCATCAAAAGTATGTCATCTACATATAGTATGAGAAATGCTATAGAGCTCCCACTCACTTTCTTGTAAACACAGGCTTCTCCATAAGTCTGTGTAAACCCAAACGCTTTGATCATCTCATCAAAACGAATGTTCCAACCCCGAGATGCTTGCACCAGCCCATAAATCGAGCGTTGGAGCTTGCACACCTTGTCAGCATTTTTAGGATCGACAAAACCTTCCGGCTGTATCATATACAATTCTTCCTTAAGGAAACCATTAAGGAATGCCGTTTTGACGTCCATTTGCCAAATTTCATAATCATAAAATGCGGCAATTGCTAACATGATTCGGACGGACTTCAGCTTCGCTACCGGTGAGAAAGTCTCATCGTAGTCAACCCCTTGAACTTGTCGATAACCCTTAGCGACAAGCCGAGCTTTATAGATGGTCACATTACCATCCGCGTCTGTCTTCTTCTTAAAGATCCATTTATTTTCTATGGCTCGCCGTTCTACGGGCAAGTCAGTCAAAGTCCATACTTTGTTTTCATACATGGATCCTATCTCGGATTTCATGGCTTCTAGCCATTTGTCGGAATCCGGACCCGCCATCGCTTCTTCATAGTTCGAAGGTTCACCGTTGTCTAACAACATGATTTCCAAGACAGGGTTGCCGTACCACTCTGGTGCGGAACGTGTCCTCGTGGACCTTCGAATTTCAGTAGGAGTTTGATCAGAAGTATCTTGATCATTATCATTAACTTCCTCTCTTGTCGGTGCTGGCACCTCAGGAACATTTTCTTGAGTTGCGCCATTTTCTGGTTCAAGAGGTAATACTTCATCAAGCTCTACTTTCCTCCCACTTACTTCTTTCGAGAGAAACTCTTTCTCCAGAAAGGACCCATTCTTGGCAACAAAGATCTTGCCTTCGGATCTGAGGTAGAAGGTGTACCCAACAGTTTCTTTAGGGTATCCTATGAAGACGCATTTTTCCGATTTGGGTTCGAGCTTTTCAGGTTGAAGTTTCCTGACATAAGCATCGCATCCCCAAATTTTTAGAAATGACAGCTTAGGTTTCTTCCCAAACCATAATTCATACGGTGTCGTCTCAACGGATTTCGACGGGGCCCTATTTAAAGTGAATGCGGCAGTCCCTAAAGCATAGCCCCAAAAAGATAGTGGTAAATCGGCAAGAGACATCATAGATCGCACCATATCTAATAGAGTGCGATTACGACGTTCGGACACACCATTACGCTGAGGTGTTCCAGGCGGCGTGAGTTGTGAAACTATTCCACATTTTCTTAAGTGTGTACCAAACTCGTGACTCAAGTATTCTCCTCCACGATCTGATCGTAGAAACTTGATTTTCCTGTCACGTTGATTCTCAACTTCACTCTGAAATTCCTTGAACTTTTCAAAGGTCTCAGACTTGTGTTTCATTAAGTAGACATACCCATATCTACTCAAGTCATCAGTGAGGGTGAGAACATAACGATAGCCACCGCGAGCCTCAACACTCATTGGACCGCACACATCAGTATGTATGATTTCCAATAAGTTGGTTGCTCTCTCCATTGTTCCTGAGAATGGAGTCTTGGTCATTTTACCCATGAGGCATGGTTCGCACGTGTCAAATGATTCGTAATCAAGAGACTCTAAAAGTCCATCAGCATGGAGCTTCTTCATGCGTTTGACACCTATGTGACCGAGGCCGCAGTGCCACAAGTATGTGGGACTATCACTATCAATCTTACATCTTTTGGTACTTACACTATGAATATGTGTAGCATTACGCTCGAGATTCATAAAGAATAAACCATTCACCATCGGAGCATGACCATAAAACATATCTCTCATATAAATAGAACAACCATTATTCTCGGATTTAAATGAGTAGCCATCTCGAATTAAACGAGATCCTGATACAATGTTCATGCTCAAACTTGGCACAAAATAACAATTATTGAGGTTCAAAACTAATCCCGTAGGCAAATGTAGAGGTAGCGTGCCGACGGCGATCACATCGACCTTGGAACCATTCCCGACGCGCATCGTCACCTCGTCCTTCGCCAGTCTCCATTTATTCCGCAGCTCCTGTAGTGTGTTACAAATATGAGCAACGGCACCGGTATCAAATACCCAGGAGTTACTACGATTACTGGTAAGGTACACATCAATTACATGTATATCAAATATACCTTTGGTTTTGCCGGCCTTCTTGTCCGCTAAGTACTTAGGGCAGTTCCGCTTCCAGTGACCATTTTCCTTGCAATAAAAACACTCAGTCTCGGGCTTGGGTCCATTCTTTGGCTTCTTCCCGGCAGTTTGCTTGCTGGGCGCGGCAACTACCTTGCCGTCCTTCTTGAAGTTCTTTTTACCCTTGCCCTTCTTGAACTTAGTGGTTTTATTGATCATCAACACTTGATGTTCCTTTCTGACTTCTACCTCTGCTGATTTCAGCATAGCAAATACTTCAGGAATGGTCTTTTCCATCCCCTGCATATTGAAGTTCATCACAAAGCTCTTGTAGCTTGGTGGAAGCGACTGGAGGATTCTGTCAATGACCGCATCATCCGGGAGATTAACTCCCAGCTGAGTCAAGCGGTTATGCAACCCAGACATAGTGAGTATGTGCTCACTGACAGAACTGTTTTCCTCCATCTTACAGCTGAAGAATTTGTCGGAGACTTCATATCTCTCGACCCGGGCATGAGCTTGGAAAACCATTTTCAGCTCTTCGAACATCTCATATGCTCCATGTCTCTCAAAACG
>NC_041381.1:691677982-691737864 GCF_002162155.2 Triticum dicoccoides
AGCGGTGCTTGTAGGACATAATCTTTCTTGGCAGCTATGAGGATGATCCTCAGGTTCCGGACCCAGTCCGTATAGTTGCTGCCATCGTCTTTCAGCTTGGTTTTCTCTAGGAACGCGTTGAAGTTGAGGACTACGTTGGCCATTTGATCTACAAGACATATTGTAAAATTTTTAGACTAAGTTCATGATAATTAAGTTCATCTAATCAAATTATAATGAACTCCCACTCAGATTTGACATCCCTTTGGTCATCTAAGTGTTACACGATCCGAGTCGACTAGGCCGTGTCCGATCATCACGTGAGACGGACTAGTCATCGTCGGTGAACATTCTCATGTAGATCGTATCTTCCATACGACTCGTGTTCGACCTTTCGGTCTCCGTGTTCCGAGGCCATGTCTGTACATGCTAGGCTCGTCAAGTTAACCCTAAGTGTTTTCGCTGTGTAAAACTGTCTTACACCCGTTGTATGTGAACGTAAGAATCTATCACACCCGATCATCACGTGGTGCTTCGAAACGACGAACTGTAGCAACGGTGCACAGTTAGGGGAGAACACTTCTTGAAATTTTGTAAGGGATCATCTTATTTACTACCGTCGTTCTAAGTAAACAAGATTCATAAAACATAATAAACATCACATGCAATTATATAAAGTAGTGACATGATATGGCCAATATCATATAGCTCCTTTGATCTTCATCTTCGGGGCTCCATGATCATCTTGTCACCGGCATGACACCATGATCTCCATCATCATGATCTCCATCATCGTGTCTTCATGAAGTTGTCACGCCAACGACTACTTCTACTTCTATGACTAACGCGTTTAGTAATAAAGTAAAGTAGTTTACATGGCGTTCTTTAATGACACGCAGGTCATACAAAAAATAAAGACAACTCCTATGGCTCCTGCCGGTTGTCATACTCATCGACATGCAAGTCGTGATTCCTATTACAATAGCATGAACATCTCATACATGACATATAGATCATTCATCATTCATCACAACTTTGGCCATATCATATCACAAAGCACTTGCTGCAAAAACAAGTTAGACGTCCTCTAATTGTTGTTTGCAAGTTTTACGTGGCTGAAGTAGGGTTCTAGCAAGAACGTTTTCTTACCTACGTGAAACCACAACGTGATTTGTCAACTTCTATTTACCCTTCATAAGGACCCTTTTCATCGAATCCGCTTCAACTAAAGTGGGAGAGACAGACACCCGCCAGCCACCTTATGCAACTTGTGCATGTTAGTCGGTGGAACCGGTCTCACGTAAGCGTACGCGTAAGGTTGGTCCGGGCCGCTTCATCCCACAATACTGCTGAAGCAAGATAAGACTAGTAGCGGCAAGAAAGTTGACAAATCTACGCCCACAACCAATTGTGTTCTACTCGTGCAAGATGAACTACGCATAGACCTAGCTCATGATGCCACTGTTGGGGAACGTTGCAGAAAACAAAAATTTTCCTACTCGTTTCACCAAGATCATCTAGGAGTTCATCTAGCAACGAGTGAATAGATGCATCTACATACCTTGTAGATCGCGAGCGGAAGCGTTCAAAGAACGGGGATGATGTAGTCGAACACGACGTGATTCGAATCACCGGAGATCCTAGCACCGAACGGACGGCACCTCCGCGTTCAACACACGTACGGAAACAGCCACGTCTCCTCCTTCTTGATCCAGCAAGGAGGGGAGGAGAGGTTGAGGGAGATGGCACCAGCAGCAGCACGATGGCGTGGTGTTGATGGAGATGCAGTACTCCGGCAGAGCTTCGCTAAGCAATAAGGAGGTGGAGGAGGTGTTGAGGAGGGAGAAGGAGGCAACCAAAGGCCAAGGACTCAAGGTATGAAGTCCCTCCTCTCCCCCACTATATATAGGGGTGCCAAGGGGGGGGGGGTGGCCGGCCCTAGGAGATCCAATCTCCTAGGGGGTGCGGCGGCCAAGGGGGGTTTCCCTCCCCCCCAAGGCACCTAGGAGGTGCCTTCCACTAGTAGGACTCCTCCCCCTTGGAAACCCTAGGCGCATGGGCCTAGTGGGGCTGGTGCCCTTGGCCCAAGCAGGCCAAAGCGCACCCCCTACAGCCCATGTGGCCCCCGGGGATGGGTGGCCCCACCCGGTGGGCCCCCGGGACCCCTCCGGTGGTCCCGGTACAATACCGATAACCCCGAAACTTGTCCCGATGCCCGAAACAGGACTTCCCATATATAAATCTTTACCTCCGGACCATTCCGGAACTCCTCGTGACGTCTGGGATCTCATCCGGGACTCCGAACAACATTCGGGTTACTGCATATACATATCCCTACAACCCTAGCGTAACTGAACCTTAAGTGTGTAGACCCTACGGCTTCGGGAGACATGTAGACATGACCGAGATCGCTCTCCGGTCAATAACCAACAGCGGGATCTGGATACCCATGTTGGCTCCCACATGCTCCACGATGATCTCATCGGATGAACCACGATGTCGAGGATTTAATCAACCCCGTATGCAATTCCCTTTGTCAATCGATATGTTACTTGCCCGAGATTCGATCGTCGGTATCCCAATACCTCGTTCAATCTTGTTACCGGCAAGTCACTTTACTCGTACCGTAATGCATGATCCCGTGACCAAACACTTGGTCACTTTGAGCTCATTATGATGATGCATTACTGAGTGGGCCCAGTGATATCTCTCCGTCATACGGAGTGACAAATCCCAGTCTCGATCCATATAAAACAATAGATACTTTCGGAGATACCTGTAGTGCACCTTTATAGTCACCCAGTTACGTTGTGACGTTTGATACACCCAAAGCACTCCTACGGCATCCAGGAGTTATACGATCTCATGGTCGAAGGAAGAGATACTTTGACATTGCAAAAACTCTAGCAAACGAACTATACGATCTTGTGCTATGTTTAGGATTGGGTCTTGTCCATCACATCATTATCCTAATGATGTGATCCCGTTATCAATGACATCCAATGTCCATAGCCAGGAAACCATGACTATCTATTGATCAACGAGCTAGTCAACTAGAGGCTTACTAGGGACATGTTGGTGTCTGTTATTCACACATGTATTACGATTTCCGGATAACACAATTATAGCATGAATAAAGACAATTATCATGAACAAAGAAATATAATAATAATGCTTTTATTATTGCCTCTAGGGCATATTTCCAACATTACCCCCTTTCTTAGGCTTCCAACCACATTCTCCATGAGATGACCTTTGGTGGTGAGTTTGGAAGCAATCTTCGCGGCACGATGCTCCAATTCCTCCTCGGATGTCGAAGGAGGAGGGTTCACTTGATCATCTTGAGTGTCGTCATGAGCTTGTTCTTGATCTTGAGCTTGCTCATGATCTTGAACTTGCTCGAGAGGGAGAACTTGACCTTGGGCATCATGTGGAGGTTCACCACCATCTTGAGATTGATCTTGCCCTTGGTCTTGTTCCCGAGGTTGAGGGCCTTCACTTTGTTCTTCGGAAGAGTGTGGGTCTTGAGTAGGTGAAGGCTCCACAGAGGTGGAGCATTGTCCTTCTCCTTCGGCCACAAGGGGTTCCTCAATGGGTAGGATATGACCAATACCCATTCTTCTTATGGCTTGGGGAGGAATTTCATCACCTACATCACAAGTACCACTTTGCTCCACTTGGGAGCCGTTATTTTCGTCAAACTCTACGTTACAAGTCTCCTCAATGAGTCCGTTGGACTTGTTGAGAACACGGTAAGCATGAGAGTTTGTAGCATAACCAACAAATATGCCCTCATGAGCTCTAGCCTCGAATTTAGACAAACGAACACCTTTCTTGAGAATGAAACACTCACACCCGAACACCCAGAAGTACTTGAGATTGGGCTTGTTCCCGGTGAGTATCTCATACGGAGTCTTGTTCAAGCCTTTGCGGAGATTGAGCTGATTGGATGCATGACATGCTGTGTTGATGGCTTCGGCCCAAAAGTTGTATGGATACTTGAACTACGCCATCATGGTCCTTGCCGCATCCATCAACGTCCGGTTCTTCCTCTCCGCAACACCATTTTGTTGAGGGGTATAGGGTGCAGAATATTGATGCTTGATCCCTTCATCACTAAGAAACTCATCTAAGGTGTAGTTCTTGAACTCGGTGCCGTTGTCACTTCTTATTGTCAGGATCTTTGCATTATGTTGACGTTGAGCTTCATTTGCAAAGTCGATGACGGTTTGTTGATTCTCACTCTTCCTCTTGAAGAAGTATACCAAGTGTATCTTGAATAATCATCCACAATCACCAAGCAATACTTTCTACCCCAAGACTATCAAAGGATGGAGGCCCGAAGAGGTCCATGTGCAGGAGCTCCAAGGGTCTCTTCGAGTAGATGATAGTCGTGGGAGGGTGAGCCGTCTCATGAAGCCTTCCTTCGATACAAGCACTGCAAACACGATCTTTGGCAAAACTAACATTCGTTAGTCCATGAACATGGTCCCCCTTGAGAAAACTTTGCAAAGATCTCATATTGACGTGGGCTAAACGGCGATGCCAAAGCCATCCCACATCAACTTTAGCCATTAGGCATGTTGCGGTCTTAGTGGGTTGCTCCGAAAAGTTAATCACATAGAGACCGTTCTCGACATGCCCAACAAAGGCTACTTTAAGAGTCTTGCTCCACAAGAGGGCCACGGTATCAATATCAAAGAAGGTGGCAAAGCCCATGAGTGCGAGTTGACGAACGGAAAGTAAATTGAGCGCAAGGGACTCAACAAGCATGACTTTCTCGATCGTTAGATCATGAGAAATGACAACCTTGCCAAGACTCAATACCTTAGAATGTGAGGCATCACCCCATTCGACATTGGTGGGCATAGATGGGATCTTGTGCACGTCCACCACCAAGTCCTTGCTCCCGGTCATATGATTTGTTGCTCCACTATCGAGCAGCCATGATCCCCCACCGGAAGCAAACACCTACTAGATATCAATGCTTGGTTTTAGGTACCCATTGAGTAATGGGTCCTTTGATGTTAGTAACAAGGGTCTTAGGAACCCAAATAGACCATTCAATCTACTCATAAGAAGAACCAACAAATTTAGCATAAACATGCCCATCGCTAGCACGACACAACCCATAAGAGGGGTTAAAGTCGTCGGCTTTGTTGGGAGAGATGGCTTTGCACTCTTTGGCATCACCACATCTCGCATTGTTATTCTTCTTCTTAGGAGCACCCTCTCCCTCCTTCACAAATGTTTGCTTGAGGGGGGGGAGGTCGATTGGTCTTGTTATTCTTCTCCTTGTTCTTCTTCTTGTTCTTGGACTTGGGCATGAACCCAACTCCCTCCTTGCCCACAACTTCCTTTTGATTGCTCAAAAGGTCATTTAGGTTCTTCTCGCCTTGTATGCATGACACAAGACCTTTCTCGAGTTGTTCCTTCAACTTGGCATTCTCCTCCACAAGATGCACATGCTCACAACATGGGTTAGTAGCATTTGCATTATCAATTAAGACCATGTGAGGAAATGTGTCCTTTTCCTTGGTAAGCTTAACTTGGAGTTGAGCATGAGACTCCTTGAGGTTTGCATGAGCACCTTTCAAGACCTTATGGGCCTTGTCAAGTACACCAAACTCCTCCTTGAGTCTAGCATGATCAACCCCAAGTTTAGCCTTCTCGGAAGTTAGAACACGAGACACAACAAGAGCATGATCAAGATCTTTCTTTAATTTGGCATGGTCATTGTTGTGTGACTCCTCAAGAGCCAAACGATGCCCACGCTCTTTAGCAAGATCATTAGATAGATCTGATATCTCATCGGCGTAATCATGACTATGACCTTCCATCTTACAGTTTGTTTCTTCGTGAGCCTCTATCATGTCATTGGCTTCACCAAGTTGTTCCAAGAGAGCAACGAAGTGCTTCTTGGATTTGCCCTTGAGCTTACTCATGAAGGACTCAAATTCATTAATCTCCTCATTAGACCTCTTACCATTATCAAAGTCATCCGTTGAAGGAGGATTAGGAATAATGGTGGTTTTGATATTGGGGGTTACCTTGTTGGTGGCCTTAGCCATGAGGCACTTGGAGGTGATGTTCTCGTTAGGTGCATCGAAGAGAGACACCCGGGGAGTTGTGACAATGGCAACGGATGCCATGGCCATTGTTTCACCATCTTCATCATCATCGTCATCCTCACGGTATTCTTCTTGAACCACCAACCCGCGAGTAGGAGTCTTCTTGGTGAAGTTGTTCTTGTTGGGGAAGGCCTTGGCTTTGTCTTTTCGGATGAACTTGCCACCATTGTCTTCCCGCTTCTCGTAAGGACAATCCGCAATGAAATGACTAACATTGCCACAGTTGAAACAAGTTCTAACTCGTTGCTTGCCCTTGAGGCCACTTGAGTTGTTCTTGTTGAAGTTGGGTCTTGTATTCTTCTTACTCCAAAATTGTCTTGAGGCAAGAGCCATGTGCTCATGATAATCATACTTCGTGTCCTCGGGGTTTCTCTCCTCATCTTCCTCTTCTTCTTCTTCTTCCACACTAACCTTGGCCTTCAAGGCAAGATTGGGCTTCTTTGCCCTTTGAGAACGGAGCACCGCATTGTCGGCGGTCTTGTCCAATATGCTCATTGCAACAAACTCATCCAACACTTCACCTGAGGTCATGGAGTGGAAGTCCAGTATTTGGCGAATGACGGAGGACATGGCCTTGTTGTAGGGCATCATGGCCTTGAGGAACTTGTGCTTGATCCAGTTGTCATCCGTGTCCTTGCTCCCATGATCTCGGAGTGCGACCGCGAGTTTGGTCACTCTTCGAAAGAGCTCACGAGGTTCTTCATCCTCTTTCATTGCAAACTCATCGGCTTCATCTTGCACCACTTCATAGTTGGAGCGTTGAATGCTAGCACTTCCTCGATAGAGAGACTCAACACATTTCCATGCTTCTTTAGCCATGACATGAGGTCGAAGATGAGGGAGATCTTCGGGAAGGATTGCATCTTGGATGATGAAGAGAGCACTCTCATTGAATTGATTGTCCACTTCTTCTCGAGGGGTGAAGTTGCTTCGATCATGAGGATAGAAACCTTCTTCAATAATTCTCCAAAGGTTAGTGTTCACATGTTTTAAGTGACACTTGAAGCGATAAACCCAAGAGTCAAAATCTTCATTTTTCACATATTTAGGAGGAGGATCGGCATGATTCAAATGAGTAGAGGGGATCGGTCCTCTATACACTAGGGGTTCCACATTGGCAAAGATGCCGGTGCCATTTCTACCACTAGTAGACAGACTCTTTTCACTGTTAGCTTCCACTTGTTGGAGGTAGCATCCGTCACCTTGTTAGTGGGATCACCCACTTTCATCGGCGAGGTACATAGTTTAAGTCCGTCTAGGAATTCAGAAAACATGCTTTTAACCTCAGCCGTCATGGAGGTTTTCAATGTGTCTAAAGCCACATTGAATTCCTCACGTGAGACCGAGGCTCCCCCTTCGGTCGTGGACGAGATGGGATTCACACCGGAGTGCTCCTCCGCACCGTCGTGGGTGTCAACCATACTCTTCGGACGACAAATTCCTTAAAAAAGAGACGAGGCTCTGATACCAATTGAAAGGATCGATATGGCTGACGGGAGGGGGGGGGTGAATAGGCAACTAACAAATTTTAGACTTTTCTTTAGCAATTTAAACCTTGCAATGAAATAGGTTGTCTAGATGTGCAACTACATGGACAACCTATATGATGCAAAGACAATAAGCACACAAGCAAGCAATAGATACAACTCAAGTAAGCTTGCAAAAGTAAAGGGCAAGATAACCAAGAGTGGAGCCGGTGGAGACGAGGATGTGTTACCGAAGTTCCTTCCTTTTAAAGGGAAGTACGTCTCCGTTAGAGCGGTGTGGAGGCACAATGCTCCTCAAGAAGCCACTAGGGCCACCGTAATTTCCTCACGCCCTCACACAATGCGAGATGCCGTGATTCCACTATTGGAGCCCTTGAAGGCGGCAACCGGACCTTTACAAACAAGATTGGGGCTATCTCCACAACACTTGGAGGCTCCCAACAACACCACGAAGCTTCACCACAATGGAGTATGGCTTCGAGGTGACCTCAACCATCTAGGGTGCTCAACACCCAAGAGTAACAAGATCCGCTAGGGATAAGTGGGGGGAATCAAATTTCTCTTGGTGGAAGTGTAGATCTGGGCCTTCTCAACCAATCCCGAGCAAATCAACAAGTTTGATTGGCTAGGGAGAGAGATCGGGCGAAAATGGAGCTTGGAGCAACAATGGAGCTTTGGGGGCAAGAGGTAGGTCAACTTTGGGGAAGAAGACCCCTTTATATAGTGGGGAAATCAATCCAACCGTTATTCCACTGAGCAGCCCCGCACAAAGCGGTACTACCGCTAGGGAAGGGCGGTACTACCGCTTAGGGCGGTACTATCGCACATACCCAGCGGTACTGCCGCACTGACAGGGCCCTGACCCCAGGGCGGTACTACCGCTAGGGAAGGGCGGTACTACCGCGGGGGTAGGCGCGGTACTACCGCTTGGAGCGGTACTACCGCCACTACTACCGCCCTTAGTACCGCAAAACCCGACACGAAAAACTACGTTCTCGAATCGAGGCGGCAATAGCCCGGAAGCACTGCGGTACTACGGCCGAAGACCACAAGTGGTACTATCGCTTGGGAGCGGTACTACCACTGGGGTGCTCCGGCGGTACTACCGCTGTGGACCGCGGCACTACCGCTGGGGCAGGACAAGGCATACCCAGGGGAAGAAGGGTAGCTCCAATGAAGCGGAAGGAAAAAACGGCGGGTGTGATATGGATGTGTACGTGTTGATTCCACCCAAGTCTTACCAAAGCGGATCCTCTCTTGATAGTACGGTGACTCCTACGAAACTAGACCACCAACAACGAAACGAAAGGAGCTACACCATCTTGAATAAACAACCGAGGGGAGGTAACCGTCTCGTGCCAATGGATGAATCTCTGAAAGAACTTAACGCACAAGATTAGTCCGCACAAGCATTGTCATCAATCACCAAAACACCTTGAGGAAAAATATGTCCTTACACATGCCTTTGCAAAATTGATCTCACAGATCATACAAATGAGGAATAATTTCCCAGATTATCGTATAAAGTCTATTCGAATGCACAACGCCGGAGAATTTACTTCAAAAGCGTTTGATGATTATTGCATGGCAATGGGAATCAAAGTTGAGCACTCGGTACCACATGTTCATACACAAAATGGACTTGCTGAGGCATTAATTAAAAGAATTAAATTCATTGCCTGACCGCTCCTTCAAGGTTGTAATTTATCAACTACATGTTGGGGCCATGCGGTGTTACACGCGGCTAATCTCATCAACTTTCGACCGTCGGCCTACAACATCCACTCTCCTGTTCAACTTGCGCAAGGGTCGGCACCGAAAATTTCCCACCTTCGTAGGTTCGGTTGCCAGGTATATGTACCAATACCACCCCCTCAGCGATCGGTGATGGGCCCGCTCCGTAAGTCGGGGATATACGTTGGTTATGAGACTGTGTCCATAATCAGGTATCTGGACCCCATGACAGGTGACTGTCACATGGCTCGTTTTGCTGATTGCATTTTTGACAAGGATTTTTTCCCGACTTTAGGGGGAGAGAATCAACCCCTTGATGCTAAAAGTCGACAAATCACGTGGCAAGCCACGGGGATCCACGCTCATGACCCGCGCACTTCTGAGACTGAGAGAGAAGTCCAAAAGATAATAGATTTACAATCTTTAGCAAATCAACTGCCCGACCACTTTAGTGACTTAAAAACTGTGACAAAATCGCATGTGCACGCGCGCAATGCACAGGAAAGGGTTGAAATACCGAAGAAAAATGATGGTATGCCCGCTCCCGTCCAAAGGCCTAAAAGGACGAGAAATCCGGCTTCTCAAATCCCAAGTACTCGGGGACGCCTGACGAAAAAGGATAAGAGAGATTTATTATAGCCTGTCGCCAAGGTACCCCAAATTGAAATGGGGAGCCAGTCAAGACCTGGCACAAGTACGGAAAATTCAGTGCACAACATTCCGGACTTAAACTTTCCCATAGTGGAAACACCCAGCCAAGATGTGAGCGCACACATCGGCGCGGAAAATCTAAAGGACTTTGCTCCCATAATGGGAAATTTGGTAGAGCAAGTGTTTGCGCCGGGTGCGCTCCATGACGAAATTGCCATAAATTATATTTATACGGGGGAGTCCCTGAACCGAGCAACGGTGATTGTCGACATCAACTTTGCTACGAAAATTGCCTCAATCATAGATCTTGACCCTGAGCCTAACATGCTCGCTGATTGCAAGAAAAGGTCGGATTGGAAAGATTGGCAGCAGGCAATTAATGCCGAATTATTATCTCTCAATAAAAGGAAGGTGTTCGGACCAGTTTGTCGAACTCCTCCCCACGTTCGCCTTGTTGGCCATAGGTGGGTTTTTGTTCGAAAGAGAGATGACAATAATAAGGTAGTACGGTACAAAGCAAGGCTCGTCGCTCAAGGGTTCACTCAACGACCAGGTGTCGATTTTGAGGAGACTTATTCCCCAGTCATGGATGGAGTTACCTTTAGATACTTGATCTCGATGGCAGTAAACACGGGCTTGAAAATGAAACTAATGGATGTTGTCACTGCTTACCTGTATGGTAACTTGGATTCAAACATATACATGAAGGTTCCAGAAGGTATCCCTGTTCCGAACCATGATAGAGCAAACAGGGGTCTATACAGTGTTCAACTTCAAAAGGCACAGTATGGACTCAGATAGTCTGGTAGAATATGGTACAATCGCTTAAGCGATTTCCTTCATGAGAAGGGCTACATGAGCAATAAAGATTGCCCATGTGTTTTCATACGGCGATCCCAAGATGGATTCTGTATAATCTCGGTGTACGTGAACGATTTAAACATAATCGGTACACCTGAGGATATTGAGGAAGCGAGTTCCTACCTAATGTCGGAATTCGAGATGAAGGATTTGGGTAAATCCAAGTTCTGTCTAGGTCTGCAACTTGATCATTCCCCTGATGGGATTCTAGTGCACCAGTCGGCCAACACCTAGAAGGTGTTGGAAAGATTTGGATTTGATAAGGCATATCCTTCTAAGACCCCGATGGTCGGGAGGTCTTTACAGCCAGACCCGTTCAGGCCAAAGGAAGAGGGGGAGGAAACTTTGTGGACCAGAGGTTCCTTACCTGAGTGCAGTAGGAGCACTCATGTATCTCGCAAACTGTACACGGCCAGACATTGCGTTGCCTTTAGTTTGCTTGCGAGGTACAGTTCTGAACCTACCAAAAGACATTGGAAAGGTGTCAAGGACGTCTTCCGGTACCTGCAAGGGACCAAAGATTTTGGCATGTTTTACAAAAGGAACCAAGACCTGTCTATTATAGGCTATACCGATGCTGGGTACCTATCGGACCCGCATGATTGCAAAACACAGACTGGATATGTTTTCCTTTGTGGTGGAACTGCGTTTTCCTGGAAATCGTCCAAGCAAACTCTTGTGTCGACTTCCATGAACCACTCGGAAATCATGGCACTATTCGAAGCATCAAAAGAATGTCCATCGTTTCGGCGGATGATCGGCCACATTCAACAGACATGTGGGCTGAACACCGTACAAACCCCTACCATTATCTATGAAGATAATGCTGCTTGTGTTGCACAAGTCCAGATGGATTATGTGAAGAGTAACCTCACAAAGCATATTAGTCCCAAGTTCTTCTATGCACATGAGCTGCAACAGTTGAATGAGGTGAAAGTTTTGCATACTAAGTCCTATGACAATCTTGCTAATATGTTCACTAAATCATTACCCGCATCAACCTTAGAGAGGTGTGTGCATGGAATCGGTATGATGAGACTTAGAGAGATGCAAGGTTCAGGGGGAGAAACTTCACAAACTCGTCGCTAAAATCTCAATCCTGATGATCGAGGGCTCAACTTGATGGTTGAGTGGATTGTACTCTTTTTCCCTTGAGTGAGTTTTCTTGATGTTTCTCACACGAGGTTTTTGACGAGGCAATTCGTGCAATACAACAACGTATACTGTGTGCTCTTTCTCCATATTTTTTCCCACTTGGTTTTTCGGAGTTTTGAGGCATGTATATACGGATAATTACCCAAGGGGGAGTGTTGGGAAACCGGGGCTACCGAGGGGTGGCGGCAGCCTCGTGCGTATGGTATGGGCTAGCCCCTCCCGTTTCCCCCACTTTACGTTAAGTGGGTACTTATCCCTTGACCCCTTAGTCCCTATATAAAGCAACGAGGAGTCATCATTGTAACCCCCTGATCATTAATTAATAAAGCTGGTCTCCTCCATATCTCTCTGTGTCATTTACTTTCGCGTGTTCGACTACTTCGACTACTTCGACTACGACGCTCACCCTCGCTCCGCAACCTCGGACCGGACTCGCCGACGGAGTTGCGGAACAGGAAGGTGCTCCATCCGCTTACCGCGGGGAAGTTTCACACCCCTCTTCAGCTGCCTACGCAGTTCATCTATTCTCGTGTTTGTCAATTAATGGCGAGCGCCACGTGTGAACTGCCACAACCTTTCCGCCACGTTTCCCGTCCATTTTTTCCTCCGTCCGCCAAGTTTTCCTGCCACCCGCCGCTATAAAATAGTAGTTGTCGTGTTCGATAGCTTATATCCCTCCCATCCCCAGCCGTTCTCGAAGGAGGAGTGTATCTCCTTGAAGCGCCATTCTAAAATTATAAAAAGCATTAGATGGAGCACTCCATTAAAATCTTAGATGCTCCACTGTATGTTTAATATAATTTTAAACAAATATGAAATCAAGCTTGAACCTTCATTTGTCGTGCTAGAGTATGTTTTTTGTGAGTAATGCTAGCAAATTGTGCTTTTGAATTGTAGCTCTAGGTGTGAAATTGGAGGAAAACGATGTAGTTAATAACGAGTGGGACCTATATGTAAGAAATATTTGGAGACTATGTTTATGGCGATGTTGAGTTTACACGTTGCCTCTGCAGTCTTCATATTATTATTATGGAGCATGTTTCGTATGATGGATGACATTTGATATTATAACAAGTCTGCTAGAGTTGTTTTTCATAAAGTTTGGAGGTATAGAGCGACTCCGCTCCTACAAAGCGATAAATAAATTTACATGGGATTGGTGATTTTTTATTGGTTTTTTCAAAAGAACAAAAAATGCATTGGTTTTCACAATCTAACCTCACATGTGGTGGTTGTTTATACTCAACTTGTAACCCTGAGTTGGTAGTTCTCTGATTTTTCCTCCCTAGGTCCCCTCTCATTTGGTTTCTTATTGATTCTTTCGGTAATTTCAACAAGTGCCGTATAAAATAAAAACCAACATAGGTAGAGTAACTTTGAATAAAACCAACATAAAATAATTCTTTTGGTAATTTTAATGTATCAATATTTTATCACAACCACGTCCTAAATTAAATCAAATCAAATCTTATCAAAATCTTAATTAAATCATAACTTTTATTGCGCTCCGATAGCCATACTCGAATAAAATCAAAGCAAATCTTACCAAAATCTCAACGATATCATAATTTTACTTGTCTTCACCTCCCATACTCAAATGAAATTAAATGTTATCAAAATCTATAAATTTAATGGGTATAAGTTGTATCATACAATATCGATATTCAACCACTAGAATATATATGCCCCATTGTAGCGCACGGAAAGATTGCTAGTATATACTCCCTCCATTCCTTTATGTAAGGTGCATTTTTTCTGCCATGGTGACCAAGGCATATACTCCCTCCGTCCGGAATTACTTGTCATCGAAATGGATGAAAATGGATGTATCTAGAACTAAAATACATTTAGATACATCCATTTCAATGACAAGTATTTCCGAATGGAGGAAGTAATTTTTAAGAATTTATGACAAAATTAACCTCAGCTAATTCGTTGGTTAGTAGCAAGTAAATCAATTAGGCCATGAAACGAGGAGATACATGCAATCGGGAAGATATACTTCCTTCTTTTCCTAAAACGAGAGATACACTAAATCGGGAGAGACAATTTCCTTTTTTCTGAAGGGCTAAAACTGAAATTATGAGAAATTATAAAAAATACACCTTACATTGTGAAATTTTATATTAAGAAAATAAGTACAACTTACATAAAGGAAAGGCGGGAGTATATATATAATTAAATGTGCTTACGGGAATGCTGTTTTTTTCCCATCCACACTGCTATAGAAAAAAAGAGAGTATTTGCTCGTATAAACAAAGAGCACTTGGACATTGATGTCAGTTCGTCGGTGCGATGCGATCGGGCGACGCGGCAGCAGATAAGAACGGGGAAGAGATGCCGATTCAGCGCCGTCCATCCGGGGAATCGCGCCGCGTGGGATCCCCGCCGACGCAAAAGCTTCCTCCTCCTTTCCCGTCACCGAATTCTATTCCCCCTTGCCGTAGCACGAATCCACGCAACCCCAAAGTCCACCAGAGACTTCAGCGTCGGCCCGTCCGTGGCCAGCTCGCCGCCTCGCGAAATATCGCCGGGTTGCACGTACCAGATCCCAAAAAATCCCACTCGGATACCACGCGGCTCTGCACATGGTGCCCACGCGGGCCGGCCGTGGTCTGCTCCTTCGACTCCCTATAAACAGGCGCAGAGCTGTGCTATTCCTCCCTTGCCGTTCTTCATCCATCACATTCACATCGGTCCAGGAAGAGTCTGAGGTGAAGCTAGAGGCAGAGAGATCAGAGGCGGGAAGGAGCGGGAAGAGAGCAAGGGTCGGCCATGGCGGGCCTGTTGGACAAGGCCAAGGGGTTCGTCGCCGACAAGATCGCGCACATGCCCAAGCCGGAGGCGTCGCTGGACAAGGTGAGCTTCAAGGGCATGACCCGCGAGGCCATCACGGTGCACAGCCACGTCAACGTCACCAACCCCTACTCCCACCGCATCCCCATCTGCGACATCGCCTTCACCCTCAAGTGCGGCGGCAAGTAAGTTCCTCCTCTCATTTGCACGATGAGGATGAGATCGATCCGTCCATGGATCTGGGTCTGACGGCGCGATCCTGTGTGTATAACAACAGGGAGGTGGCGAGCGGCACGATCCCGGACCCGGGGTGGATCGAGGACAGCGGCGAGGTGACCAAGCTGGAGGTGCCGGCCAAGGTGCCCTACGACTTCCTCATCTCGCTCATGAAGGACCTGGGCAGGGACTGGGACATCGACTACGAGCTCCTCGTCAAGCTCACCATCGACCTCCCCATCATCGGCAACTTCACCATCCCGCTCCAGACCGCCGGCGAGTTCAAGCTGCCCACCCTCAGCGACTTCTTCGGCGGCTCCGCCAAGACAGAGGAGGCCACCGCCTAGACATCAGAAGCTCCATCTAGTAGCTTGCAGCTTGCTCTGCATCCGCATGCCTGTACTCTGTCTACGGTCGCCGCAATAATGAGAGCAAATATTTTCGGATTTCTTTCCGCTTCGTCTCGATAAATTTCGTCAAAATTATTAAGATGCGCCGGAATCTCGGTGATCAGCAAAGATCTGCTTGTTGCCATCAGACTCGCGTTCGGCAGTAAATTAACGCAGACTCCTTCAATTGGAGAGAACGAGTCCCGAAAATATCTTTTAGATCACGTATCGTTGATGCAGGCAAAACAGAGCATCTATAGTGGCGTACGCGATTGCTAAGAGCATCTTCAACGGTATATCTCCTCGGTTATTTTCAACGGCTGTCGCATCATACTTTTTCCGAGGGAGAAGCAGAGGACGAGAGAGACAGAGAACAGAGATGTCATTCCGAAGAAAATAGAGACGCGGGGCTTCTTTCTCAGAAATCCTATTCCTACGTGCAACGTTTACAAGTGTGTGTTCTCTGAAGCCGGACTGCAACATCACAAGGGCATCGAGGACCCATTCCTGAGCGGACTATTGGCATGTTGACGGTGTACATGTCGCGATTAGAAGAGGAGATCAATATGTCATGGCCCAGATGGATTGCTCTACACTTGCTGATATGTGGCCGGATACGAGGCCTAATCATATCAACGGCGCACAGATCATGATGGAAATTATATGGATGACGGAATCACTCCTGGGTTTCGGGCCTCTTTGGACTCCACACGAGGCAACCTGGGCGGCGCATCTTTGCGTAAAAGAAGCTCTTAACAATTTATCTTTTACTTGCTTCGATGTAATTCCTAGGTTCCTGAATAGAACTCTTCAGTCAGATTGTAATCTCATGTTAGTTCAATAAAGCGAAGGTTTACTGCAAAAAGGAGAAGAAACAAACATTGGACGAGCAGCGAAAATAGTCCGACCGAATAATGAAGTGCACCGATTGGGCCGGGCCATTAGTAATGCAGTGAAGCAAGTGGGAGAAACAATCACCGTTGCTCTGGACAGAGTCACTGTAGCATACTAAATCACATCAACCTGTCACTATACCGATATTTTTTTTCAAAAAATGAGACCATTTTTTGGTAAAGTAACCAAGTTTTAAAATTCCAATTTTTTTTGGAAAAGTGAACACTTTTGAAATATGCAAAAAAAATTGTAGAAATTGTGAACAATGTTTGAGCCTTTTTTGAAAAACTGAATTTTAAAAAATCCAAAAGAATTAAATTTTGAAAGAAGAAAATAAAAACAAAAAACAGAAACGAAAAAACACAAAAAAGACGGCCCTGGTACATTGAAGATCTCCAAAACCGGAACAAGAACCCTCTTTGTAGAGCTAATGGTCTGGCCAACTTACTTGCTGGGTCTTCATCCATCTCCGAAACAAACGACAGTCTATCACCATGTGCGACACATAGGATTTCTGACAGCGACGGTCGCGTTGCCTCAAGGGAGACTCTAGTAGGCCGACCCAATAAGAATTCTTCTCTTGTTGGCTCGTTATGCAGGTAAGTTTCGTTCTTTTGTCCTTTTTTTTACTTTTATTTAGGTTTTCAAAAAAATTTAAATATATATTTTGTAAAAAAGTTATTTAATCAATTATTTACATGTTAATCACCATTAAAAATATTTAGTACACATAAATATTTTGTGTAGTTTTAGAAAAAAAATCTTTAGAGCATTCCAAAAATGTCTGTAATATTTAACAAAATGCAAAAAGGACTGTATTGATTATCTCCCAATTTGTTGGAATATAGGGGCAATGCTTTACTTCCCGTGCATTTTGCCGTCTTATTCAGAATAAATATGCTTTTGTACCCTTTTTCTTGAAAATGTAAACTTGGCATTCTGGCACGAATCTCCAAAATTACTTCATGTTTATATAAGTTTTTAATATACTTCCATGTTAGGATTGGTTACAAGGTCTAATTGATACAATTTTTTGGGAACTCGCGGCAATTATTAGGGGCATGCTCTACGAATGAGCTTATAGCTCATCGTGCGGGCCTCCCAAAGTGAGGCCTAGTACGCCAAACGCGAGAACCTCCCACATTTGAATTGCTTTCTTAATGGTTGATCAAGCTTGATGGGCCCCCGCCCCCACCTCTAAAACAAGATATTATGGTCCGAGATGTATAATATCAATCACTTGCTATCCATCTGGGAGCATCCCTTGTCCCAAAGTTATGGGGCTATTTTGTCAAGTTCCTTAGAGAGAGTTTTCTCATTCCCTTATATTCTCTACCTACACACCTATGTCGGGATTGGGTATAGGTACCCTTTGCTGAAGGTCCTTCGAGCTCCTCTAAATCACAATTATAACTATTGAAATTATGGGCACTAGTATGTATGTTTTAGATCCAACGGGTAGATTAAAGGTCCTTAGCTGTCGTTCTTGCAAAATGGCCAGGCCTGCCCCATTCCTCAAAAATGTTTTTACAAGATCCCCCACATGTTTAAAATATGTTAATCACATTTTCCAAAAAATGTTCATGAAATCAACTAAATTGTTTTCCATAACATTAAGACATGTCTGTATCATTCAGGAACATGATCATGACATTTAAAAAATGTTCACATTAAAAACTGTGTTCATGACGTATACGAAAGAATTTCAATTGTATGTAAAAATTGTTCATCGTGTATTTAAAAAATGTTCAATGTGCATTAGATGAATGTTCAAAATGTATTCAAAAAATGCTCAACATGTATCAACAATTTTTTATATGTATTCAGAAACATACATTTTAAAACAAAAAATAAGAATAAAGAAACAAGGAAAACATAAAAAAGGAAAAATAAAACAAAAGAATAAAATAAAAATAATAAACCAGTAGAAACAACACAGGAAAAACAAAAGAAAAAAAAACAGACGAGACCTTCATAAAACCTAGCAAAAGGTTTCCAAAACCAACCCTTGTTACCTGTTCTTAGAACCTTTCCAAAATTAATTGTTCATATGGCTAGTATATAGCTCATATGGGCAGGCCCACTCAAACGATAGCTGAATGTCAGAGGAAAATATGTCATGCAGTAAGCAAGACATACCTCTCACTATAAGAATGTCACTTATTGTTTGCCTTTTCTACTAGGTCATGTATTTGCTTGACCCAAGGAGAGGATTTTTTTGTATGGCCCAACTGTGAGTTATCCATGTGTACTTCCTCCATGTATCGGAAATCCAATTCGGCTTTTGGGAGCATCTCCTTAGCGCCAAATACATTTTTTTGAAAAACAAAAGTAGATGTGTTCATTGTGACATGCAAATGCTGTCTGCAAATTTTTAGGAGGAAAGCTTAAGCATTTTGAACTGTGGAAGAAAAAAGCAAGTAGAACGTCAAATGCTACCTTCAAATGTTACACTTAATTCTGTTTTTTCACTGGCGAAACACTACTATCCTGTGTCGCATGAAATTTTTTAAGCACGCTTGTTACACTAACATGAACATCTATAAAAATCAGAATTTTAAAATTTATTTACTCCGTTCGATAATATAAGATGCTATTACAACCAATATATTAGTACATTCATTGTAAATGAGTATTTATTTGTCCATCCAGGAGCATATGCTCTGCAGAGCCAAAACTGCCATCCTTCCATGTACTATTATGTTCCCCTCAAAAAGAAAATGTATGCGTTATGTATTATATCATTTCTGACCCTCCCCCGATTATGCCATAGCATCTTCAGGCAGTTATCATCGGTATAACGGCTTCTCCGGCACCCAAGAGCCAAAAATGGCCGTCCCGGACACAAACTCCACACTAGTTGACTCCTGATAAACGAATGTACGGGCCGTACATGCATGCATGCATCGACGTGTACGCACGTGCATGCGCCTGAGTAGTGCAAAAGAGAAGTATTATAAAGATACTTGATCACGAAGACACGAACTGATCGAGCTGATAAAAAATAGAGCTCACGTACATCGATCAACGTCACCTGGTCGCGTGAGTAAAATACTTCGCGGTCATCTACTAAGAAGATCCTCGATGGTACTAGACGCGCTACATGTGTACCGCATCCCCATGATCTTCACATGTATCTCCATGTCGACATGAGTCACTATACGTGATAGGTAGGGGCATGACGCGGTAAAGCATAGTTCTACGGGAAAAGAACAGCGGTAAAACATTTACTCCTATTATACATGGATGATCTTTCTCCAAGCTCTCGATCATTATGTCTCTTCATCATTTGTCCTCTACTTTTACTTTTCAATTTTTTAACTTTTGTGCTGACCTGCCCGCTCATGTCACGTGGCTGAACTCGTCGCCAAGTTATCATCAAAACCTGTCTATTTCAATAATAGATAAACGATCAAATCTAAAGACTTTTGGCCCATCGCAAGTCAAGTGTTGTCCGTATCGAGACAGTAGTTGAGTGAGAGTAAACGTACTACTCCACCTACTTTTCTTTGGTCAAGCGATCACTCAAAGCTGGCTCCACGTATGCACGAAAGGGCGCCCTTTGCATGCATGTCATGTAGTGGTCGGGGCACAAATGCACCAGGCCTTTGTCAACACGGGAACCAAGAGCAAGTCGGCCTTTGCTTGCATGCATGCACGGCATGTGGCGCGACTAATGACGGAATACACGAGCTACCTGGCTCGCTAGGTCAACTGGTCAAGCCTCACGACAACAAAGGCAGGCTTAACCTTTTGACTTCATGCACTGCAGCATGTTGTCGCATCTTCGGCATATAATCGAATATAGTGAGCTGAGTGTAGTTAGATGGTTAGGTTCCCCGTGGTTGAGCCAGTTCATCAGGGTTTAAGTCTTAGACTTGACATCCATGATTATATTTTCATGGATTTATTTCAGACATTTCGGTGATAAGCGTTCAGTGGGAGGAGACGTTTCCGTCGACTATAAATGCGTCTGTGGTGACTTCGTCAATCTTAAGATGTTGTTAACTCAGTCTCTCAGAAGTGCTTATAGGGATAAAGACGCGCGTTCATACGGGTGAGCATCAGCGAATGCAGGAATACTTTTCTTATGTGTCGGAGCTTATGAAGGGGGAAAGCATGTATAATGCAGCTGGCCAAAATTCACTAAAATAATAGACATATATTCTTTGCGTTGTGCAAGACTATTAAAATCCAAAATTTAAGTACTAGATCTTTTTATGCTGCATGTGCTCGTGTTTTTGTTCCACGTAGGTGTACTAGTGTATTTGCTTCAAATTTTAGATCCGTCACTAAGGATGAGTGTATGTGCATATATATATGAATGTATTTTCTTTTAGAACGAGGGCTCAAGAAGAACCCGACTTTGAATTAACAAAGCCATCAACCGGTCAGGGATTACACAAGGCCACCAATACAACCAACTGAAAACAGAAAAGAAAATAAACTGCAGGTACACGGTGATGCCGAAGCAGCTTACAAGCACCAAAGACTACACGCCCTATAAAAGTAAACAGAATAAGCACTAGCATGTACTCAACGGAGTCCCCCAAGTGAACTTTAGTCAATAGGACAAACAGAGGGGAACTTTGGGCGGAGCCATTGCCCAACATCGATGGACCGAGCCCTCATCTACCCTGGAAGGTGCACATCGAAACCATGCCGCTCCTCTCCAAATCCGGAGGGGACCCCTGCCCCTCGCCTTGGCTCGAAAGGCGCCGAACCGCCGGAAGATGGAATTGCCCTCCCTAGAGCAAGGAAAGGGCATGATTCTGGGCACCAAGGGAGATACTCAGCTCGACACGCCGCTGCACGAAGGGTACCAGAAGAGTCCACACCGCAGCCCACTGATACAAGCACGAAGAGGAAAAACTGCACAAGGGAGTTGTCACTGAACAAACAAACAGCAAGGAGAAAATGGAGCATCCATAACTGGAATCAGATCAACTCGCAGAATCAGCTCCGTGACCTTGCAACCGCATCTGGTTGCTGCCAATACAAAGGAGAGGATCCCTATCCCCTCCCTGCCCAAGGCAGAGACGTTGAGCAAGCAAGCACAGATCGGCCAACGGCCACGAGAGGACAACGGACCGACACTAATTCAGAGACAAAGCATCATGCTCCAAATCCCTCGCCGAAGACGCAGCCACCCAGCCACCACCGCCCAGCACCACAGCACACTCCCACCTTGCCCAAGCCGGCACCTTCAAGAAGGAGGCGGCGCACGCTGCACCGTTGTCGACCTGTCTCGGCAAGACATGGGATTTCTCCCGGGCATGGAGCGGGAGGGAGAGGGCACGAACCTCGACGGCGCCTCCAAGGAGGGGAACGGCACCGGCCGGTGTCGCTGCCGTCGTGGCTAGAGCACCCCAACCAAGGATTTCTCCCGATTCAGTCCGCATCTCCGGGCAGCCCAACGCCGGATCCAGCGGCCAGAGGCCACCGACGACCAGATCCGGCGGGGCAAAGTGCTGCGTGGGGGAGGGAGGCCGCCTTCAGATCCAGCCGCGGACGAGGAGGGCGCAGCACCCGCTGCGACCGGCGACAGCTCCCGCCGTCCCTCGCCACCCTCGCGGCCAAGGAAACGGAGGGCCACCACTTGCGACGCCGCTTGCAGGGAGACAGCGCCACCTCGCCACCCGAGGCCGCCGCCTCGGCGTCCGGAGCCCTCCGGTCGGGAGCAGCAAATCCTCGCCGCCACCGTCCTTGACGACCCCGCGGGCGGCGCCGGAGGTCTCCTCGGGCGGCGGCGAGGGGGGAGGGGGAGGCGGGAGGGGAGGTTCGGCGGCTAGGGTTCGTCGCCACCCGAGTCGCCCCAAGCGGAGCGACGCGGGGGCCGGGGGAGGGGGGGGGGCAAAGTCCCAATGGGTGTTTTCTATATATGAATGTATGCATCTGTATTGTGTTTGAAGAAGAAAACAATATAGCTACCTTTTGGGTACCTGCAACGTGCAGTGATGCGTGGAACCTTCGTACGTACGTGTTCCCGTCCATGTGATTGCCGGCGTGCCACTTGCACCGATCGATTTGCAGATCCTCTGTCTGTCCTACCCGCCATGTGTATATATACGGCAGCCACAACGGGATACACATACATCCACGACGAGCCACGCCCTGCTGCCAGCGTTGTGTTTAGCTCTTGAGAGCTTGAGTTGCTTCCATGGCGTCCAGAGAGACCAGCATCCAGATGGCAGGGGTACTGGACGGCGAGGCGGGGTGTGGTCTGTCCACGGAGCCGCGTCCCGTTCGTGTCCCTTCGCAGGCCACCGGCGCTAGTGAGCAAGCTCATGCCGCTTCTGTGATGGAGGCCGCCGTTGTCGTCGGCGGCACCAGGACGCTGACCATCAAGGACGCGGCCGTGGCTGCTCAGGCTGAGAGGCCGTGCTTGCCAGGCCCTCCGTCGGGGCTCTCCGTCTCACAGGCGCAGCCTGGCATGCCGCCGTCCATTCGCTCGTGCAACCCCGAAATGGGCGAGGCTCGGGTGCTGCCCAGCGATTCAAAGCTCGAAGGTCACATCCCCGCCGAGCCGCAGCTGATGAAGCAGACCCACCAGCATCACTCGTGGCGATCCCTGGTAGGCGGCGGCGAGGCACCAGCGCTGTTGCAGAGCGACATCACGCGGGAGCTGGACCGCCGGTTTGACAACTTCAAGACCTTCTCGGGCCGCCTCGAGCGGCAGCTCTCCAGCCTCCGAGGTCTCCAGCATGGCCTGCCGCCAGTTGACATCGAGCATGGAGCCGCGCCCAATATCTCCATCGAGGACACCGACGAGGAAAACATAGTCCCCTCAGCCGATCGCTACTTCGCCGCCCTCGAAGGCCCCGAGCTCGAGACCCTTCGGGTAGGTATTCCACATTCCGACCAAAACTTTCACCTTCTTATAACAAGCATCATCGCCGCGAGTCTCTAACAACATTGTGGACATGCAGTCGACGGAGGTGGCAGTGCTGCCTGAGGATGAGCAATGGCCGTTCCTTCTCCGGTTCCCGATTAGCGCGTTCGGGATGTGCCTTGGCATGAGCACCCAAGCGATGCTGTGGAAGACGCTCGAGTCGGAGCCCTCAACGGCATTCCTCCACGTGCACCCCGCCGTCAACCACGTCCTCTGGTGGGCCTCCGTCGCCCTCACCGCCATCGTCTCCATCACCTACCTCCTCAAGGTTATCTTCTACTTTGAGGCCGTTCGCCGGGAGTTCCACCACCCAGTGCGCGTCAACTTCTTCTTTGCGCCTTGGATCGCTTGCCTCTTTCTCGTCAAGGGCGTGCCGCATCCGGTGTGGGAGATCCACCACTTCGTGTGGTACCTCCTCATGGCTCCCATCCTCTGCCTCGACATTAAGATCTACGGCCAGTGGATGTCCAGCGGCGAGCGCCGACTCTCCAAGGTGGCTAACCCGTCCAACCACCTCGCTATTGTCGGCAACTTTGTCGGCGCGCTTCTCGGCTCCAGGATGGGCCTCCGAGAGCTGCCCATTTTCTTCTTCGCCATCGGGCTAGCGCACTATATTGTACTCTTCGTCACCCTCTACCAAAGGCTCCCCACCAACGTGCAACTACCCAAAGAGCTCCACCCGGTATTTTTCTTCTTCATCGCCGCACCTGGCGTCGCCTCGATGGCCTGGGCAAGCATCTCCGGTGAGTTCAACAATGGCGCCAAGCTCCTTTATTTCATCTCGCTCTTCCTCTACATGTCGTTGGTGGTGCGTGTCAACCTCTTTCGGGGGTTCAGGTTCTCATTGTCGTGGTGGGCCTACACATTCCCCATCACAAGTGTGGCCGTGGCAACAGTGTTGTATGCGTCGAAGGTGGACAATGTGCTAATGCGGGCACTAGCGGTTGGGCTGTCAGGGATTGCCTCTGTCACGATCACCGGTGTGTTGGTCACTACCGTGTACCATGCCTTCGTGCGCAAAGACCTCTTCCCTAACGATGTGTCCATTGCCATCACGCGACGCAGGCCCAAATTTAGCAAGATCCTCGCGCATCTCCGCTCTTCTAGCTTGGACATCAAGGAGATCGACCTCTCCATCCCCGGTTCAAATTCCATTTCCAAGAACGACACCTACTCCAGTGACTTGTGTTCCAACTCCAGGACAAGCAGCAACACCAATGAGTCTCCGGTGTCACACGGGCATGCAAGAGCAGAGTGTTAGATGTCTGGTGTAGAACAGGTTGCACAAATGCATGTCTACCACATAGATATTTCCTCTCTTTTTTCTTCGTTCTTTTTCATCTTTATGTATTTGCTGCACATAGTGGTGGATTAGCAGCAATATCCTTGAGTAATTTTCATTGCCATGATGGTGACATTATTGGGGATTTGGAGATAAATCTCATTTAATTTTATAAGTACGTCCATTCATCGGAGGTGCATATCTCTATATCATCAATGTGCAATGTATGGCTGAGTGTGTAAGATGCAAGAATGCATAGGTACTACAAAAAAAAAACAGACGAGTATACTTGTAGTCTTATTAGTCATGTAGACAAACAAATAAATTAAATAAAATTTTAAATAAATAAAGTTTCATTAATATGAACTACCGACATAAAACTCAAAATATTAAGTTTCGCTGTGTAACTTAAGACTACTCTTTTTAGATAGATAACCATATATATGCCTAGCAGTCCTATTCCCGTTTTAAGATTCAAGATCGTAATATTTCATAGCACAACGAATTAATATTTCAAACAAATAGGTATTACAAACAAATGAAGCAAGTAGAATAATACATACCAAAAACAAAAACAACAACGATGAAATTCAATTAACATTACTGATTTTTAGGAGCTCTACAAGAACAAATAGCTATGGACAGGAAATATACAAGAACAACAAACTCTACAAGAACAAATAGCTATGGACATGAAATATATAAGAACAACAAACCTTACCAAAATATTCGGATTTAACTCTAGTACTTGTTGATATCCTTGATGTACTTCAGTTGATGCGGAAAACAACAAAATCTTGCTCCAGGGTGATTGTTCTTGTAGGATGAGAGTAGACTTGAAGAATAGAGAGCAAGCAATAGGAAGGCCGGGGTAAAGGAGTCTGAATGAATCGTTTTGCTTATCCCTGCTACTTGTCTATGTTAGATTCAGTAATCGTGTGTTAGGCTACCCCAAAAGAACAATTACGCTACCCCACAAGGATAGGTATAGTGCTTCAATTTAGAATTGCATCACACAGATATACCAACTCTTATACACAAATAACTTTCCGAATCTTGGTGCAGATCGATGACCCATAATTTGCGTGCCCCGCCCCTATGTGCTAAATCCACTTCCCATGTTGATGCCTAGCTTTATATATGCATGCATGCAAGGCTTTCGTATGAGAAAGAACATGCATTCAAGGGGAAATACCCTTTGGTTCCTGGGTCTACATACACCTCATTTGGGAAAAATAATTTTTAAAAAGTCAAAATAGTTTGGAAGTTTTTTTTACAATGAACTTGAATTTCTTTTGCACCGGTATATAAATTTTCACGAATAGAAAAACATCATTGACTTCAGGGCAAAAAAAAATTATTTGCTATGACTGGTCACTATTCACACTATTTTGACTGAATTTTTTTGTCTTTTTAAAAGAAATTAATGAGATTTTTTTGTTTCGTGGAACTTTTTTAACCATGCAATGGAAGGTCAACTTTATATTTTCAGAAATTTGTTAACTTTTTATTTAATTACTAAATTGTTTTTCCATATAGGCTGTATATACGCCCATAGACCAAAAGTTCCCCTCCTGCATTTAAGCCCTTAGTATATTTGTGCATGCATGGCGTCCATAATGGCCTCGATGGAGTTCATCGGATTCTTCTCCTTGTTGATGTTGAGAGCTCAAGGATCTCACCCACCGGTGTGAAGGGGAATGCAAATGACAAGTAGGCGCTTAAGGTTTGGACCCGAGGAGGTGCTACCAGGTAACAATCCAAAAAAAGATCTTCTCTTTTTTGTGAAAAAGAGTAGCGCATCAAAGACCTTTCAGCGTGTTTGGCAATTTTAGTTATAGAGAATGGGAATTTAGAGGAGGGAATTTGATAAGGGATTTGGTTGTGGATGTTGATTATTAATCCCAATCCATTGTTTGGTGTGTCGTGGGAATTACTAGTGGGAGTTTGACAGGAAGGCATCTTCTCAAGTTCAGTTCATGGGTTTTGTCATGGGAATAAAACACATAACTACTCTATCACAAGACTTGGGCAAGTAATTCCCTTTCCTCACGTAAATTACTTGGGGTCCCCCTGGGAACAAAACCGTGGGAATTTGGCATGCCAACTCCCTTCCCCGTTCCCATCTAAAATCCCATGCCCAACAACAATTCAACCGGTGTTTTTTTTTATCTCGGCAAAAAATTTGCAATTGTCATTGAATACGGAAGAAAGTTTTAGAGTTTGTGGCCAAAAGGACGAATTATAAAACATCACTCTCGCGGCAATGAATTACGCAAATGCTTCGCTCCAGCGAGACACCACAAATTACACTCCTCTTGATCCTAGCGACAATAACTCTAACAGATGTTCAATCTCCCTTTGTTGAAACTCCCATTCCCTGCCTCCAACTCTCTCGAAAGAAAGACATTGTTCTTGTATGACATGTGATTGGCCATTTGATCGGAGAACGTTCTAGAGTGAGCCGCGCGTAATTGGATAGAGAGAAGGGCCTGGACGTGTGGACCTTCTTGCGAACGTGTGGATAGTGAGTCGCGGGTAGTTGGATAGAGAACGTGCTAGAGTGAGCCACCGTGCGAACGTTCCCGCTAGATTAAAAAAATATTTTCTGGAAAATCAATAGCGTGTCATGGGCCTTCTTGTACGACATGTGGTTGTCCATTTGATCGGACAATGCTCTAGATTGAGAAGGTCACCATTACTGACATCTATGAAGGCAAAAAAATCCCTATTTTCAAAACGAATATAATTTAAAGTCAAATAACGTTAGTTAAATCAGTTTTCACCAAATTGCTAATTTTATGCGTTTTATCGTGCACAGATGATCAGAAATGTTCCCATAAGCTAAAACAGTAAGTTGTGTAGATTGCTTATGGTAAAACAATCTTATTTAAATATGTTCTCATCAAATTAATTTGTGCTTTCCATTGTGCACATATGAATATTTAGAGATTTAAGCACTAACCTAATTATTTATCTCGGTTTCAAATCGGAGTAGAATTTTAATATTTATAGTTTATGTGACTTTCGCTACAGCGAACAAGTTGTACGACATACTTACATATCACAAAGAAATAGCTCTGCTCTTCCGATTACAACTCAAGTCTCAACTTCTTGTGATGCACCATATATACCATTTGTCGGATAATCCATGTAGAAATCTATGGTGCACACAAACAAGTAAGAAAAACAAATCATGTGGGCTTCAAACAACAATATTGATGAGGTTGAGGTGCTGCATGGTTTATCTCTAAAAATGCACATCCTCTAATATGTGTTTCTAGATTAATTCCCTCACATTTTCTTGATTTGGATAGCTAAATTATTTTAGTTTGTAATATAGTTTGATTTGTGTGCTCCTGAATAGGAGGCTTAAACCAGCATTGCACTAACGAAAAACTATAGCACGTATTCAGAATCATGGTTCATAGTCATGAATAATATATGGTTGCAAGATTTGCTTCGTCCTAAGGGATGAACTATTCAATCAATCATCATCATATAAGATCTCCATTCAAATGAATGATCCCCTTCCTTGGTATACCCTGAAGGGTACGACTCATCTTTTCTTTACTGACCCCCTTCACCACTGCTAGAAGATGGTCTTCACGGTTATGTTCCACAACAAGGCAGTGTTACTGGATCTGGAGATGGCCGAGTTGTTAGTATAGTGTTGTTTGTTATTTCCATGATCTTCGTGACCATATATTTGTGACCATCCCTCTACATGCGCCCAAGGCCATCCAAGAACGTATGCCTACTTGAAAGTCTCTCTCTTGTAGACCTAATCCCGTAATCATGCACTCCATTTTCTTTCATTTGTCACCTTACATTAGATCGTCACACTATTGATGATGAACCTCGGTGTATATAGGTTGCACATTGAGTAATCAAAGAATGGAGCCGTGAGGGCACAAGCAATATGTAGCCACGGTGGGCATCAAGGAAGTTCTCTTGGCAAAGCCAGTTTGGTCTTTCATATGTGTTTTTGTGTGAAACAAAGAGAGAAGGTTGAGCTGTGAGAGGCAGAAAGAGGTAGAAGAAGAAGCGGCGCTGCGAGAGGCGGCGCCAACATCATCCAGCCCGTTCCGGCGACGTGCGCCTCGCCCCGAGCAGCGCCGCTCGGCTCGCCAGCCGCTGCCAGTGCCCGCGCTCAAGCTGGACCCGTGCGTCCGCCGTCATGTTCGGCCACCTTGGCCATCCCTGTGGCAGCCCGACGCCGGACGAGCCGCAGCCTCGGCCCAAGCGTGGACCTGCTAGGGGCAGCGGGGCAAGCGGAAGGAGGCGAGGCAGCTGCGGAGCTTGCACACACTCAAGCTGTTTGACGAAAGTCAGAGAGCTCAGCGCAGAAATTAGTAGGCTAGTCTCGTGCTCGTGCAGGAGCATGTTGATTGATTGGGAGGGAAGTACGAAGCTAGCTTTGTGTTGTGTGGGAGGGAAGTAGGGGAGCTCCGGCGACGCGCCATGCCGGCTACTAAATTGGGCACGTCCTAGTAACAGCAGGAGAGCTCCGGCGACGCGCAACACCGACTACTGAATTGGGCAGGGCCTAGCAGCAGCGGGGGAGCTCTGGCGACGAGCCGCCGCCGCAGCCGTCAGAGCCTGGCAAGACGGGCGCCGGCCGTCAGCACCACCGTCGGCACGAGCGCCGATAGTGGAGGGCGGCGGAGGTGGCTCGCAGATGCACACATGTGTTCGAGGAAATGCCAAGGAGAAAGAGAGGAGGATGAAGAAGAGTGTTGACGCTGACGTGTGGGTCTTACCTGTAAATAACGGTCAACTTAATGGTCAAAATAAACGGAGTTAACTCTGCTGCCACATCAACCCTGACGGATGGGTCCCACATATCATAAACGTGTTTAAATTGTCTAAACTGGTCACTTTTTGAAAGTGATAGTTTTAGTGACAAAATTAGAAATTTTTGATAGTTTTCGGTCACTTTTTTGGAATGTGGTAATTCAGTGGGACGGTAACTTTTAATGTGATAGTTTTTTTATTAAATTGCCAGTTCCAAAAAAAAAACATGGATGGTTGATCGATCGAGTTCTCCATCGCATCGCGTGGCATTATCTCTCCACGTCGAGGTCGCATGCATGCATGCACGACAACTCTCCGTCTCCTTCGATCGATCGCCGGCTGAACGTCGGGTGAAGAAGACGGCGGCTACGGCGACGGGAGTAGTCAGCCGTGACGTCGCATTTTCGACATGGACGAACAATCGAGGCACGGAAGAATCCGCCGCGACTGCTGCTTCCGCTGGATGCTGACGGCGACGCGCGCTATAGGTATAGCTAACGGCTTTGCTAAAAATCAGTCGACTGAGACTTCGCGAAGTCCCAGTCGATACTACAATCTGTTGATCTTGCATTGAGATTTATGCAAATAATTTTTTTTCAGTTTTCTTTTTTTCTTGCATACTACATTGCTTGACTGAGACTTCGTGAAGTCTCAGTCGACTGAGACCTAGACAAACCCTATAGCTAACTCTTGGGGCTACGTGCGATGCCGCCTGTGCGCTGATGCGTGCAATGTTGGTGTTTCCTTCTGTGCCGGCGCGGCTGACGGTCGACAGTTTTTTTTTTCTGTTGGACCTTCGTCGACGGCTGTTGAAGATGGTACACTCTACCGTATCCGGCATGCAGCCCTAACGATACGTAGCGACATAATCCGTATTAGAGCATCTCCAATGGCAGCGTCAAAAGACGCGCGCGGGGTAAAATGCCCATTTAGCGCGCGCGGCAAGTTTTTGCGCACTCCAGCGGCGGCAAGAAATAATCACGCGTGGTAAACGTTTGCGCGCGTGCGGGAGAAAGCTGGCGGTCGCGCGGTAGATTTGGCGCGCCGCTTCGCGCGCGCCTTTAAAATTGCGGCGCTCGCCACACGCTCAACCACACTGCCAAGCGTTAATTTTCCCGCCTCCTCGCCGCTTCCACCGCTTTCTCGCCGCTTCCTCCCGCTTCAGCGCCCCGCCACCACCGCACCACCATGCCGCCGCGCCGCCGGGGATCATCTGGCTACCGCGGCGTCTGCCTGCGCCCCTCCGGCGCCTACTACGCCGAGATCCGGTCCGGCAACGTCCGCCTCGGCCTCGACACGTTCGAGACCGCGCGCGAGGCCGCCCGCGCGTACGACGCGGGCGGTGTGGCGCCTACGGAGGCCTCGCGCGCAGTTGAACTTCCACGACGTCTACACGTGCGAGCAGGCGCAGCGCGTCGCCCCTCTGCCTCGTCTGATTACAGACCAGGACCGTGAGGACCACCATCGGCGATAGCGCCGCCTCCTCATCGCCGACGAGGACGAGCGAGCCATGGCGGAGTGGCGCCGGCGCCACACGGAGGACGTCGCCGCCGAGAACGCCTTCTGGGCGGAGAGGACGGCAAGGCACCGCACGGAGCGTGCAAACAGGCGTCGGCGCAAGGCACTGGCCATATCGCAGTGCGATATCCTCGAGGCAGGCGGGACGTCGATCTTCTCCCCCGACGATGACCGTTGGGATGACAGGTGGCTCGATACCTCGGACAACACCACCGAGGATGATGATGATGATGACGATGATGATGATGATGAGGACGAGTAACAGTAGGTTCTAGTTGCACCGTAGTTTTATCAAGTTGCACCGTAGTTTTTTAATCTACTTGCACCATAGTTCTTTATCTATCTATACTATGAACTATTTAAAATATCTTTGTATCATTTTCTATCTATGCTATGAACTATATATCATTTTTTTACTATGAACAAAATATGTATGCACCGAAAAAAATATTTGTGCGAGCGCGCGCGCTGCATTTTAGCGCGACTGCTGGAGCTACACGCGCGCGCTGCAGTTTAGCGCGGTTGCTGGAGCCAGCGCTGCGCGCCGCGTCAAACCTGGCGATGGGCGCGTCGCAAACTAATTTTTAGCGCGCCGCGCGTTGGGCGGCTGCTGGAGATGCTCTTAGTTGAGATCTTCCAACAGCTTAAGCTACTCTGTGAATCTATGACGATGAGGCTGAAAGTCTGAATTTACAGTTGCATTGTACTATCCTTTTTTTTCTACTCCCTTTGATTCATAATAAGTGTCTCAATTTTATACAATGGTTAGCTTAATCTTACTTCAAAACTCCAACACTTATTTTAGATTGGAGAGAGTAGCATTTTTCTTTAAACTGTATCATACTAGTATTTTGTTCCCTCTTGAAACCGTATCGGTACTATCATGTAGATGATGGTAATATAAATCAATAAAAACTTTCATTCCCAAAAGAAAAAACTTATCTTTTATCAAATTAAGGAGCCGTCGCTGTGGATCACTTTATTATATTATTAAAATTATAGGCAAACAAGCCATCACATCGCAGAGTTTAATAACCAATCCCCACGACGCAGTTTGGTTTCTTAAGCGTACATACGAGACACTAAGCTCGCCCGCCAAAAGTTAAAATAAGACACTAAGCAGTCTGGTTCCAGTGCCGTTGAACAGAATTATCCGATTCCTACGAGTCATGATGTAAGTTACGTGTCATGACATCGCTGCTTTTGTCAGCAATAAGTGATTGATTTGTCTTGTTTGTTCTTAATCCCGGTTGCACATCATGTTAGCATTTTATGGATTATACATAACGCAGCAACTCTCTGCAATACTATGTAAAGTCTACTTTAATAAATAGATATTATAAATCTGTCTTAATCAAAAGAAAATATAGGCAATCCTTAGTGTACCAGTCAATCTTAGCACGTACTCCCTCCGTCCGAAAATACTTGTCATCAAAATGGATAAAAAAGGATGTATCTAGATGTATTTTAGGTCTAGATACATCTTTTTTTATTCATTTTGATGACAAGTATTTTCGGACGGATGGAGTACACCGGCGAAGCTACATGTACTTCTACAGGGGCCATGCCCCCCCCCCCCCCAACCTTGACAAAATCTCTGAAGAAAATATATTTAAAAGTATAGTGATTGACCCCCTCAAGATGTTGTATTTGCCTTTCGCCCCTGCAGCATTTCCTGTCTAGCTCCGCCATTGATGGAGTACAATATTTCACAAAGGCTATTAATACCACAGTTTTGGAACAATATTTATATAAGAAAACTGTTTATTTATGAATTAAACATAGTGAAATTAAAGCTAATATTGGATGTACTACCTCCGTGCCAAATATATGACACCAAAACGTCATATATTTTAGCACGGACCAAAACGTCATACATTTTGGCACGGAGGTAGTACATCTTAATTTCATTTTGTATCGACAATATATAGTCAAGAATGACCGATGTCAACATAAAATGCCTTTGATCATCAACATGCATGGATTACATAGATGCATCACCATGCATATATCTGGTAGTACATTTTTTTAGAAGATGAGTTGGACAGCGAGATGTGGAGGTATGTTTGAATTAGTGTTCACTAGCGAAGTTCACGGCTGCTAAAAGTGGCAATGATGCTGCATAGATGTCTTAATACATGTGTGGATCATTTAGATGCATCAACATGCATGTATTCAACACTAACAAAAAATAGGTTTAATTCTAAAAAAAAGATCAAGTTATGACAAGTGTCCGTGAAATGGGTCATTTTAGAAATCCATATGAACATTACATCAGTTATTACAAAACAAATGAAGGGGAACTGTAACATATACATTGATAGTTTAATAAATATAAATATAAAAATGAAGGGGAACTGTAACATATACATTGATAGTTTAACATATACAAATGAAGCGCGTCATGAATCTAGCAAACATCTTACAACATCCCTACCGAATCTAGCAAAGAACATTTAAAGGAAAGGTGATCAATGATTGCAGCGCATACATCCATCTTCTTTACCATTCCACTCTCTTATTAACAGGTTGTCTTGATTTAAAATAATATCATAGGCAGTTAATCAGCGAAGCAGTCTAACGTTCAAAGAGGGTCTAACAAGCCACATATTTTTATGAATCCAAACTCACATGGCTCAACTTCTAAGCAAGGTACATAGGCTAAACACCAAATACTCCTGGTGTGAATCTAACTTGCACTCAAGTTTGATGACAATAGTTGTATAAGGATACCAGCCGCCTCGGCAAATCAATCTTTTGACTGCCGGCCCGCCAGCGCGCTACTTATGATCATATCCGCGTGCCCGGGCGGTCCCTCTGTTGCTGGTCGTTTGTCCCACTCGCGCCATTTGTGTACGTATACATAAGGTGCCCACGCACGGTGCAATTCACGGCCAACTACCTGTCCGTGTTGCCAGCATTGCCTACGTCTCCAGCAGTCCACGGTCGATCCAGTGAGAGAGGAGTTCAGCATCAGCTGGATAAGAATAATGGTGGGCGCCGGTAACCACCATGACGTTTTGACGGAGGCTACGGCTGCTGGTGGCGGCAGGATGAAGGAGGCGGCCGTGGCGGCGGCTCACGGTGAGTCGACGACGTGCGGGGACACGCCGCCGTTGTCTGTCTCCATCAACGTGCCGGACTCGCGGTCAGCGCTCCACCCCAGCAGATTGCCCCGTGCCAAGGACGCCGGCGTCGCACCACCAAGTGAGACACCACTAAGTGAGGTTCAGCAGCCGCAGCTCCACGCACAGCCGTCTATGGTGCTCAGAGGTGGCGGGGAGGTACCGGCGGTGCCGCGGAGCGACAGCACGCGGGAGCGTGACCGCCGGTTCGACCAGTTCAAGACCTTCTCTGGTCGCCTTGAGCGGCAGCTCTCCACCCTCCGAGGAGTGCCGCAGGATCCGCCGGCGCCTCACCTTGATGACGGCGCCTCGTCTAACTCTGATGACGATGACGTGCCCACAGCCGACCGCTACTTCGCCGCACTCGAGGGCCCCGAGCTTGACACCCTTCGAGTATGTACCAACGAACATCCATTCCAAATTATTTTATTTTTCTGCCAAAATCATGGGTAATCGTCTCTAACAACGGCGTGGATGTGCACAGTCGACGGAGGTCCCGGCGCTTCCCAAGGACGAGACGTGGCCATTCCTTCTCCGGTTCCCGATCAGCGCGTTCGGGATGTGCCTCGGTGTGAACAGCCAGGCCATGTTGTGGAAGACGCTCGAGTCGGAGCCCTCCATGGCGTTCCTGCACGTGCACCCCACCGCCAACTACGTCTTCTGGTGGGTCTCCGTCGCCCTCACCGTCATCGTCTCCGTCACCTACCTCCTCAAGGTCATCTTCTACTTCGAGGCTGTCCGCCGTGAGTTCTACCATCCCGTGCGCGTCAACTTCTTCTTCGCGCCCTCGATCGCTTGTCTCTTTCTCGTCAAGGGTGAGCCGCATCCAGTGTGGGAGATCCACCACGTCGTCTATAACCTCCTCATGTTACCCATCCTCTGCCTCGGCCTAAAGATCTACGGACAGTGGATGTCTAGTGGAGAGCGGCGCCTCTCCAAAGTGGCCAACCCGTCGAACCACCTTGCCGTTGTCGGCAACTTTGTCGGTGCACTGCTCGGCGCCAAGATGGGCCTCAGGGAGCTGCCCATCTTCTTCTTCGCCGTCGGGCTCGCGCACTACGCCGTGCTCTTCGTCACTCTCTACCAGAGGCTCCCCACCAACGTGCAGCTCCCCAAGGAGCTCCACCCAGTCTTCTTCCTCTTTGTCGCCGCGCCGAGCGTCGCGTCCATGGCCTGGGCCAGGATCTCTGGCGAGTTCAATGATGGCGCGAAGCTCCTTTACTTCATCTCTCTCTTCCTCTACATGTCGCTAGTAGTGCGCATCAACCTCTTCACGGGGTTTAGATTCTCGCTGGCCTGGTGGGCCTACACATTCCCGATGACAAGTGTGGCCCTAGCGACGGCGTTGTATGCATCAGAGGTGGACAACCTATTGACGCGGGCACTGGCGGTGGGGCTGGCAATGATCGCTGTCGTGACCGTGACCGCCGTGCTGGCCACGACCTTGTACCATGCCTTCGTGTGTGGAGACCTCTTCCCCAACGATGTCTCCATCGCCATCACGAGGAGGAAGCCCAAGTTCAGCAAGATGCTCTCGCAAATTCGGTCGTCCAGCTCAGAAGTCAAGGATCTCGTCCTCTCCATCCCCAATTTCAGTTCCAGCTCCAAGCACTCCAGCTCCAACTCCAGGGTGAGCAGCAGCGCCGGTGAGTGTCCGGTGATGGCGCACGTGCACGAAAGAGTAGAGCGGGCGTTTGATCGTCGGTGCACAACAGATTGCATGCACACACGTCTAGCTTATATTGACCAGTAGAATTTACTTGTATAAAGTTATTTCTCTTTTTTTCTTTCTTTGTTCTTTTTCATCTTTGAGAACGGATTGGGAGCGTTATCCTTGAGCAATTCGTATTGCCATGGTGGTAAATAATTGCGGGAGTGAACCATTGAGTTTGTAAATTTGTTGATTATAATTGAGTTCTTCGTGAGCAAATTTATCGGTTATATTTGCATGTTGTCGTGGCATCCATTGTTAACAGTTTCAATATTGCAACTTGTTTATTACTTTAGTTATGTTGCAACTTGTTTGTTGGTGCATAGAGGCGGCACTTGTATAAAGACCACTCACTGGGCTCCTCCGCTGGTCGAGTGTGGCCGGAGCGATGCTTGCATGCATGGACCGCGAACAGTTGAAAAATTCAAGTTCCAGGGCGATTTTTTCTGCATCGGCGTCGAAAAAAAAACCAGTTGCTCGTCCAGATTCGCCCGCCCCCGCGCACACGCCTTTCGCCGCCGTGCCGATCCCGGCGCCGTCTACCTACCCGCCGCCGCTAGAAAGGCCATTCCCTTGCCGAAAAAAAGAGAGGGTTCGCCGCGGAAGCCTCCATTTCGCTCATGGGCGAGCTTTCCGGCGCTCCGGCCACGCAGGGCAGGGTTACCGGCAGTTGCGCGCCTACCACGCCCGCCAGGTGTTCGGCGTTTTGTCTGCTCGGTGATGGACTCGGACGACGAGGAGGCATTTGTGGCCCTGCTGGAGGAGGAAGCCGATGCCGACGTCCGGGACGAAGAGCGCCTCATGGTCCTCGCCTCTCTGGCCGACCTGTTCGCGAGCAATGCAAAGCCGCGGCGAGGTGGCTTGGCGCCGGGCCGGCAAAAGGCAAAGCAGAGGCATCGATTAGAAGGCTATTGCTTACTCTACGCCGACTACTTCGCCGACACTCCACTGCATGGCAAGAAAGTATTTCGGCGCCGTTATCGAATGAGGCGAAACTCTTCCTCAGGATTGTGAATTTCATCTATGAGTTCGACAGATACTTCAAGTACAAGAAGGATTGCACCGGCAAACTTGGATTCACCTCACTCCAGAAGTGCACGATAGCTATGAGGATGCTTGCATACAGAGCTTGCTACCTCTTGAGCACTGCGTTGGATTTCCCCGAAGAGGAGAGGATGATGCAGTAAAGTAGCGTAAGTATTTTCCTTAGTTTTTGAGAACCAAGGTATCAATCCAGTAGGAGATCACGCAGGAGTCCCTCGTACCTACACAAAACGATAGCTACTCGCAACCAACGCGATTAGGGGTTGTCAATCCCTTCACGGTCATTTACGAGGGTGAGATCTGATAGAGATGATAAATAATATTTTTGGTATTTTTGATATAGAGATGCAAAGTAAAAAGTAAAAGGCAAAGTAAAAACAAGGCAAGTAAATAAAGTAGTGGAGATTGATATGATGAGAATAGACCCGGGGACCATAGGTTTCACTAGTGGCTTCTCTCAAGAGCATACGTATTCTACGATGGGTGAACAAATTACTGTTGAGCAATTGTTAGAAAAGCGAATAATTATGAGATTATCTAGGTATGATCATGTATATAGGCATCACATCCAAGACAAGTAGATCGAAATGATTCTGCATCTACTACTATTACTCCACTCATCGACCGCTATCCAGCATGCATCTAGAGTATTAAGTAAAACAGAGTAACGCCTTAAGCAAGATGACATGATGTAGAGGGATAAATTCATGCAATATGATAAAAACCCTATCTTGTTATCCTCGATGGCAACAATACAATACGTGCCTTGCAACCCTTTCTGTCACTGGGTAAGGACACCGCAAGATTGAACCCAAAGCTAAACACTTCTCCCATTGCAAGAACTACCAATCTAGTTGGCCAAACCAAACGGATAATTCAAAGAGACTTGTAAAGATAACTCAATCATACATAAAAAAATTCAGAGAAGAATCAAATATTGTTCATAGATAAGCTGGATCATAAACCCACAATTCATCGATCTCAACAAACACACCGCAAAAAGAAGATTACATTGAATAGATCTCCACGAGAGAGGGGGAGAACATTGTATTGAGATCCAAAAAGAGAGAAGAAGCCATCTAGCTAATAACTATGGACCCGAAGGTCTGAAGTAAACTACTCACACTTCATCGGAGAGGCTATGGTGTTGATGTAGAAGCCCTCTCCGGCGGAGCTCCGGAACAGGCCCCAAGATGGGATCTCGCGGATACAGAAGGTTGCGGCGGTGGAATTAGGTTTTTGGCTCCCCTTCTTATCTGACGGGGGTACGTAGGTATATATAGGAGGAAGGAGTACGTCGGCGGAGCAACAGGAGGCCCACGAGGCAGGGGGCGCGCCCTCCACCCTCGTGACCGCCTCTGGCACTTCTTGGAGTAGGGTCCAAGTCTCCTGGATCACGTTCGGTGAGGAAATCACGTTCCCGAAGGTTTTATTCCGTTTGGACTTCGTTTGATATTCTGTTTCTTCGAAATACTGAAATAGGCAAAAAACAGCAATTCTGGGTTGGGCCTCCGGTTAATAGGTTAGTCCCAAAAATAATATAAAAGTGGAAAATAAAGCCCAATATAGTCCAAAACAGTAGACAAAGTAGCATGGAGTAATCAAAAATTATAGATACGTTGGAGACGTATCAAGCATCACCAAGCTTAATTCCTGCTCGTCCTCGAGTAGGTAAATGATAAAAAAGAATTTTTGATGCGGAGTGATACTTTGGCATAATTTCAATGTAAATCTTCTTGATTGTGATATGAATATTCGGATCTGAAAGATTCAAGACAAAATTCATATTGACACAAAAATAATAATACTTCAAGCATACTAATCAAAGCAATCATGTCTTCTCAAAATAACATGGTAAAAGAAAGTTCATCCCTACAAAATCATATAGTTAGGCTATGCTTCATTTTCGTCACACAAAGATGTTCCCAACTTCTATACCCCCGATGACAAGCCAAGCAATTGTTTCATACTTAAATAATCTCAAACTTTTTCAACCTTCACACAATACATGAGCGTGAACCATGGATATAGCACTATGGGTGGAATAGAATATGATGATGGGGATTGTGTGGAGAAGACAAAAAATGAGAAAGTCTCACATTGACGAGGATAATCAACGGGCTATGGAGATGTCCATCAATTGATGTCAACATGAGGAGTAGGGATTGCCATGCAACGGATGCACTAGAGCTATGAATGCTCAACAAAAGAAAACTAGTGGGTGTGCATCCAACTTACTTGCTCATGAAGACCTAGGGCATTTGAGGAAGCCCATCGTAGGAATATACAAGCCAAGTTCTATAATGAAAGATTCCCACTAGTATAAAAAGACAACAACTTATGAGACTCACTACATGAGAAACAAGGTGCTACTTTGAAGCACAAGTGTGGAAAAAGAGATAGTAGCATTGCCCTTTTTTCTTTTCTTTTTTTTCTTCTTTTTTTGGCATTTTTTTGGGGCCTTTTTTTTTGCCTTTCTTCTTTTTTTCTTTCTTTTTTTTCTTCTTTTGGGCAATGCTCTAATAATGATGATCATCACACTTCTATTGATTACAACATAAGGATTACAACTCGAAACTTAGAACAAGATATGACTCTATATGAATGCCTCCGACGGTGTACCGGGATGGTGTAATGAATCAAGAACGACATGTATAAAAAATAATGCAATGGTGGCCTTGCCACAAATACGATGTCAACTACATGATCATGCAATGGCAATATGACAAAAGTAATGTATGTCATGATGATGATGGTGGAAGTTGCATGGCAATATATCTCGGAATGGCTATGGAAATGCCATAATAGGTAGGTATGGTGGCTGTTTTGAGGAAGATATAAGGAGGTTTATGTGTGATAGAGCGTATCGTATCACGGGGTTTGGATGCACCGATGAAGTTTGCGCCAACTCTCAAGGTGAGAAAGGGCAATGCATGGTACCGAAGAGGCTAGTAAAAGCGGAAAGGTGAGAGTGCGTATAATCCATGGACTCAACATTAGTCAAAATAACTCATATACTTATTGCAAAGATTTAGAAGTCATCAAAAAATCAAGTACTATGCGCATGCTCCTAGGGGGATAGATTGGTAGGAAAAGACCATCGCTCGTCCCCGACCGCCACTCATAAGGATGCACAAGCCAGGTACACTTCATGTTTCAAATTTGTTACACAACTTTAACCATACGTGCATGCTACGGGACTTGCAAACTTCAACATAAGCATTTCTCAAATTCATAATCACCCAACTAGCATGACTTTGATATTATCACCTCCATATCTCAAAACAATTATCAAGCATCAAACTTATCTTAGCATTCAATTCACTCAAAAGAAAGTTTCACATATCTTTGAATACCAAGTATATTAACATTAAGCAATTTACCATGCTATTAACGACTCTCAAAATAATCTAAGTGAAGCATGAGAGATCAATAGTTTCTTTAAAAAAAATCCACCACCGTGCTCTAAAAGATCTAAGTGAAGCACTAGAGCAAAAATATCAAGCTCAAAAGATATAAGTGAAGCACAATGAGCAAAACTATCAAGCTCAAAAAGATATAAGTGAAGCACAATGAGTATTCTAGCAAATTCTAAATCATGTATGACTCTCTCAAAAGGTGTGTACAGCAAGGATTATTGTGGGAAACTAACAAGCAAAGACACAAATAATAAAGACGCTCCAAGCAAAACACATATCATGTGGTGAATAAAAATATAGCTCCAAGTAAATTACCGATGGAAGTAGACGAAAGAGGGGATGCCTTCCGGGGCATCCCCAAGCTTTGACTTTTTGGTGTCCTTGCATTATCTTGGGGGTGCCATGGGCATCCCCAAGCTTAGGCTCTTGCCACTCTTTGTTCCATAATCCATCAAAAGAATTTCACCCAAAACTTGAAAACTTCAAAACACAAAACTCAATAGAAATCTCATGAGCTCCGTTAGTGAAAGAAAACAAAAGACTACTTCAAGGTACTGTAATGAACTCATTCTTTAATTATATTGGTGTTAAACCTACTGTATTCCAACTTCCTTATGGTTTATAAACTAATTTATTAGCCATAGATGCATTGAAATAAGCAAACAACACACGAAAAACAGAATCTGTCAAAAACAGAACAGTCTGTAGCAATCTGTAACTAACGCAAACTTCTGGAACTCAAAATATTATAGAAAAATAGGAAGTACTGGAAAATTTGTTTATTGATCAGCAGCAAAAAGAATCAATGCAAAATCACGTTCCTGTGATTTATTGAATTTTTTCTCGTCAGCGCAAAGTTTCTGTTTTTCAGCAGAATCAAATCAACTATTATCATAGCTTATCCTATAGGTTCCACTTGGCACAAACACTAATTAAAACATAAAACCACATCTAAACATAAAGTAGAAACAAAATTTAACACTAAAAAGGAACAAAAACAAAGAACACAAAATAAAATCGGGTTGCCTCCCAACAAGCGATATCGTTTAACGCCCCTAGCTAGGCATAAAGCGAAGATAGATCTAACGTGTGCCCTCCTTGGCACCGGATGTGTAAGTAGAAAAATAAGATCTTCTTTCTAAGTCGTTCATCCTTCTATTCAGATTAAGAACATTGCCATTAATGGATGAGGTGAGATTAAGCACGTTACGGAAATTTGCATCCAAGCTAGACTTCATCTCTTTAATAGTTTCATTTTGATAAAAGCACAAGAGGGTAGTTGATTCAACTTTATCATTTAAAGGGTTCCCAAATATGGTTTTCATTTTTTCATAGGTATCTATAGCATGCCCTTCAAGAAAACCTTCTTCAAAAATAGAATCTAGAACTTGTTTGAAAGAGGCGGGCAAGCCAACATAGAAATTTTTTAAGTAAACATCGATTTGATATTGTGGCACATAACTAGCCCGATCCTTAATAACCTATCCCAAGCATCTTTTAAAGATTCATCAAGTAAATAGCGAAAGATTCCGGAGTCATCATCATCAAAATCATCTAAATTCTCATTGGTGACCCCGGTGGGTCTCTCTGTAGCATCATTGTTTATGAGCTTAGAAAGGATAGATAGGTTATCCAAGGCTAGAACTTGGGAGAAATCCCTTAGTTTTTTTTGGTTGGGCCATGGCAACAAGTAATCCAACACACAATCAGAGGCAAACGAGAAAAAAGGCAAAAAGAGAAAGAGAGGAGGAGATTGGGAAAGAGAGGGCGAATAAAATAGCAAGGGTGAAGTGGGGGAGAGGAAAACGAGAGGCAAATAATGTAATGCGAGAGATAGGGATTGTGATGGGTACTTGGTATGGTTGACTTTTGCTCAAACTCCCCGGCAACGGCGCCAAAAATTCTTCTTGCTACCTCTTGAGCATTGCATTGGATTTCCCCGAAGAGGAGAGAATGATGCAGTAAAGTAGCGTAAGTATTTCCCTCAGTTTTTGAGAACCAAGGTATCAATCCAGTAGGAGATCACGCACGAGTCCCTCGTACCTACAAAAAAGGATAGCTACTCGCAACCAACGCAATTAGGGGTTGTCAATCCCTTCACGGTCAATTACGAGGGTGAGATCTGATAGAGATGATAAATAATATTTTTGGTATTTTTGATATAGAGATGCAAAGTAAAAAGTAAAAGGCAAAGTAAAAACAAGGCAAGTAAATAAAGTAGTGGAGATTGATATGATGAGAATAGACCCAGGGGCCATAGGTTTCACTAGTGGCTTCTCTCAAGGGCATAAGTATTCTACGGTGGGTGAACAAATTACTATTGAGCAATTGATAGAAAAGCGAATAATTATGAGATTATCTAGGTATGATCATGTATATAGGCATCACGTCCAAGACAAGTAGATCGAAATGATTCTGCATCTACTACTATTACTCCACTCATCGACCGCTATCCAGCATGCATCTAGAGTATTAATTAAAACAGAGTAATGCCTTAAGCAAGATGACATGATGTAGAGGGATAAATTCATGCAATATGATAAAAAAACCCATCTTGTTATCCTCGATGGCAACAATACAATACGTGCCTTGCAACCGTTTCTGTCACTGGGTAAGGACACCGCAAGATTGAACCCAAAGCTAAACACTTCTCCCATTGCAAGAACTACCAATTTAGTTGGCCAAACCAAACGGATAATTCGAAGAGACTTGTAAAGATAACTCAATCATACATAAAAGAATTCAGAGAAGAATCAAATATTGTTCATAGATAAGCTGGATCATAAACCCACAATTCATCGGTCTCAACAAACACACCGCAAAAATAAGATTACATCGAATAGATCTCCACAAGAGAGGGGGAGAATGTTGTATTGAGATCCAAAAAGAGAGAAGAAGCCATCTAGCTAATAACTATGGACCTGAAGGTCTGAAGTAAACTAGTCACACTTCATCGGAGAGGCTATGGTGTTGATGTAGAAGCCCTCCATGGTAGATGCCCTCTCCGGCGGAGCTCCGGAACAGGCCCCAAGATGGGATCTCGCGGATACAGAAGGTTGCGGCGGTGGAATTAGGTTTTTGGCTCCCCTTATGATCTGACGGGGGTACGTATGTATATATAGGAGGAAGAAGTACGTCGGTGGAGCAACAGGGGGCCCATGAGGCAGGGGGCGCGCCCAGGGGGGCGTCCTCCACCCTCGTGACTGCCTCTGGCACTTCTTGGAGTAGGGTCCAAGTCTCCTGGATCACGTTCGGCGAGGAAATCACGTTCCCGAAGGTTTTATTCCGTTTGGACTCTGTTTGATATTATGTTTCTTCGAAATACTGAAATAGGCAAAAAAACAGCAATTGTGGGCTGGGCCTCCGGTTAATAGGTTAGTCCCAAAAAAAATATAAAAGTGGAAAATAAAGCCCAATATAGTCCAAAACAGTAGACAAAGTAGCATGGAGTAATCAAAAATTATAGATACGTTGGAGACGTATCAGAGCTCCTGGTGATTCACTGGAAGACTATGGACGCATGGCCGAGTCCATGACCATTGAGTGTTTATACAAGTTCTACAGGGCAGTGGTGGCAGTGTTTGATCCTCAATACTTGTGATCACCCAATGCTGAAGACACAACTCGGATCCTAGCACAGAATGCGGCAAGATGATTTTCTGGGATACTTGGAAGCGTCGACTGCATGCATTGGAAATGGAAAAATTGTCCATTTGATTGACAGGGGATGTACAAAGGGGCCAAAGGTGGTTGCAGTGTGGTACTTGAGACAGTGGCCACATAGGACCTCTGGATTTGGCACTCCTTGGGTATGCCAGGAACTCACAATGGCATCAACGTACTACAGTGCTCTCTGTCTTTACCAAGCTTGTTGAAGGTCATGCTCCTCTAGTGAACTTCGAGGTCAATGAGCGCCACTACAACAAGGGATACTACCTAGCAGATGGCATCTATCCGAGATGGTCCACATGTGTGAAAAACTATCTCAAACCCTGTGCCAGGAGGCAAGAACTCCTACTTTGCCAAGTACCAGGAGGTTTGCAGGAAGGATATCGAGCGAGCATTTGGTGTGCTCCAATCTCGATTTTCTCTTGTCCGGTACCCCGCTCAGACCTGGTCCAAAGATCAAATGTGGGAGTCCTGACTTGTTGTGTCATCTTGCACAACATGATCATTGAGAGTGAGCAGGAAGAGCCAGTTTTAACACTGAACCATATTACAGGCAGGGTCCTCTTGCCCAAGTTGATCACCATCTACCGGCAACCTGAACTGCCTTTCTCAATATGTGTCAGGAGATCCGAGACCTACAGGTGCATCAAGAACTGCAGCATGATCTGGTGGAGCACCTATAAAGGCTCAAGGGCAATGCCTAGCTCGAGCATGATGAAATATGAGTTTTTATTTGTTGAACTAATTGATTTGTATTGATTTGTTGAACTATTTGATTTGTACTGATTTTCTGTGATGAACTATGTGATAAGAATTGCTTCTGTTGAATTTGTGCCGAAGCACGCTGAATATGGGCCGAAATTGGTCCAAATTGCCACTACTAGGGAAAACCTTATACACAGAATCTTAGCAGTAGCATGGTTTAAAAACAAACGCTACTGCTACTTAGCAGCAGCGCGCTCGGGGAAAACGTGCTGCTGAAAGAAAAGTAGCTGCAGCACATTCCAGCAAAACCGTGCTACTGCTCTAATTGCCATGACCTCGCCGTCCAGCTAGTTATAGCAGTAGCGCCTTATAACGAACCGCGCTACTGCTACGGATGTTAGTAGCAGCGCACTTCTTTAAAACTCGCTACTGTTAGGTTCGGCCCAATAGTTTAGTCCCACCTCGCTCGGCGAATAGGGTGTTTACCACCTTAAATATGTTACTCCTCAAACCATCACAACCAGTTGGTCTTCACTGAATTATATGTGTAGAATTTGTGGCCGTAATATGAGTCTTCTCCTGTTCCTACAGGAGAGGACTCATATTGACAATTCAGATTGTACACAAAAAGATCATTGATGGCCAATGTATTTTTGCATTTCCAGACAACTTAGCAATAGCGCTAATGCTAGTCCAACTTAGTAGTAGCGTGCATACTTACCCGTGCTACTACTGACCCTACCTTATCCCCACGCGTGCGGCCGACCCTCTCTCTCACTCACTCTCGATCCCCCTCACTCACGCCCGCGCCGATAACCGACGTCGTTCGTCGCCGTCACCGTCGTCCGTCCGCCACCGAGGTACTCCCTCCTTCCGTCCCTCCTCATCCCACCGCGCTCACCTCCCTCCGCCTGCGGCTGCCCCCTTCTTCCTCCGCCTGCGACCGCCCCCTCCTCCCTCCTCCGCCGGCAGCCCTTCTCCCACCGCCCCTCCCTCCTCCTCCTCCCACCGCCCCTCCCTCCTCCTCCTCCGGCCGGCCCTCCCTTCTATTTAGCAAGTGTTTAATAGAAAATAGTTTATTTAGTAAGTGATTAATATAACTAGTTTATTTATATTATGTACTGAATAGAACTAGTTTATTATGTACTGAATAGAAATAGTTTATTTATAGTAAGTGCTTAATAGAACTAGTTTATTTAGTAAGTAGTTAATAAAACTAGTTTATTTAGTAAGTAGTTAATAAAACTAGTTTATTTAGTGTTAGGATTATATATAAGATATTTTCAAATATATATTTTTTCATATTTTGAACCATTGAAAGGCAATGACCATCGCTAAGTGGCCTATGTTTTGCCGGAGTGTTGATTAATTTTCGCTCCGGCAAATTTTAGGCGCTCGATATGTCCTTTTTTAGCAAAGGTCATGCCGTTTTTTTTGGGTTTTGCCGTCGAGTTATAATCTTTGAATTTTGAACACAGGAGATGTCTGATGACCATGGGATCCCGGAGTGCGGGTACTGCTACGATGACCGTGGTGTGTGCGACAGGTTTCCTCACCTGCAAAATCATAGGTTTTTCACCGTGAAGCTGGAAGAGACCTTTGATGTTTGTACGGTACGCAACGACAAGCATTTCATCGTAATAAATATCATCACTTGTGCTTCTTTTGTTCAATGTGTAATTTATGATTTTGTTTTTCAATTCGACTAGTACATCCCGTGCCATGCTAGACCATATGTATTGGAGAAGCTTGGTTTTGTTTTAGATGACTTTGAGAATGTGGAGACGAGGAGGGCTCACTTAAGAACTAAACATGGTTATGAGTTTCTAGTTAAGTTCTACAATGCGGTCGATCGCTCCCATTTCGGTTGTTCTAATTGGGAAGCTCTCTGTAAGGCATATGGATTTGAGGAGGGAATGCGAATAAGATTTGATATTCGTCCGAATATTATTATGATGATGATAATATCGACATCTGGGTGGATGTGGATATGCCTCCAGTTTTACCTAGATGTGAGTTTGTCAAACTAATTTGTTAAGTTTAGTAATTTATGTTGTTAATTTAAAAATATTTGGTGTTTGTCCGTACTAAACTTATTTATTTATAATTGTTAGCTTATTTCTTATCTTCAAGAAATACTCAGAAGGTAGTAGACATCACATACTACAACTATGACTCCAAGCTTAAGTGTGAGGAGAAAGGTTATCTTGTCTCATTCATAGAAGATGTTGAGGCCTTCAAAACCAGTCACTCTATCAGCCCAAATTATACTAGATACGTGCCACTAGTCCATAAATTGCTTGATGGTAACTTCATTGCTAAAAACTTGGTAAGATTTTGTTAATGATGGTAACTCCATTGCATACATTATTCTTAAGTAAACTACATTGCTAACTATACATGTTACTATTTCGTTTTTGAACAGAGGCTCCCGAAGCAGGTTGTGCCTGACATGCTATGTACCGAAGGTGATATGCATATGGTTAGCTTACGACCAACTCCTTCGGAGGCTTACCATACTGCATACTCGATTTCTTCAAATGGTGGAAGGCTCAAAATCAAAGAATGGAGCAAAGTGATGAATGCGCACACGTAAATAATTGGAGACAAAATGAATGTGCGCAAGCCACAAGTTGGAGATAGGTTTATGTCCATTCTCCATTATGGTGAAGGACCGGTTTATCTGTTTTATGGTATTTTAGCTAGGCGAGAGGAGTAGGTCCTAAGTATTAAGAACAATTAGTTAGCGTTGATTATATATGACTACAATGTCTTAGACTTGATGGTGATGCTGAGTAGGAGTAGTGATTTTGAGTACTATAATGATGAGGAGGAGTTGTTATTATAACTAGTGACGAAGTTGTTATATGATGTCTCATCATGGACGAAAATGATGATTATGAGGAGTTATATGACAATGATATATTATGATGATAAGTTGTTAATGATATTATGATGATGATGATAAGTTATTATGTCATTGGGTGAAGAACCGTGGATTAGTTTTAAATGGATGGAGCCAAAGTGACCATTGGTTACTTTGGATCCATGCACTTGAAACTAATTCAAAATTCTTTCACCTAGTGATTTAATAACTCATTATGATGTTAAAACAATCTCTAAATTGCTACTGTATGAAAAATTGTATACAGGTGTATGAATACGGCCTAAAATAAAAAAAATGAAACTAGAAAAAATAGTAGTAGCTATTGTTCACGAAAGCGCTACTAGTAATTAGCAGTATTGATTGTTAGGGTAAGCGCTACTACTAAGTAGATATAGCAGTACCGCGTGCCAGCAGACACTACTGCTAAGCGTTAGCTGTAGTGCCTTATCAGTAGCGCGTGCAGCGCGCTACTGATAGGCCAAAAACCAGCGGTACTGCTAGGCTTTTCCCTAGTAGTGTGCGCCGAAACTGCGCCAATTTGCGCCGAAAGTGGGCTGAATGGGCGACCTTGGGGGCGGCTGGGAAACCGAGCCCCCTATGCCGATTTTTCCACTCCTGGGAGGCCGAACGAGTGGAGATGCTCTTAAATTTCGAGCCATACAAGCATGCACCTCATCCGAGTTTGCCAGCACGTGGTCATGATCGAGATGCAAATCCATCTAAGCACTTTGTGTAATGTGATATTTAACCAAAATAGAGAAGTGCTAGACACATGACACTCTTTGGACAATTTACACACGATGAGTCAGCTCAGCCTTTGGTCAAGTTTGATGCGTGGATTAGCACCTTTGGATCAGTCATCTTGTAAGGGTTGTGCGGACTGATTTCTCCTAGAATCAGTCGGGATGATAGCCATCCGATCCGTCATTATCTGGATGAAAACATAGCCATCTGATTCAGTCAATAGACAAACCCTGCTTCGTTTTGTCCCACGTTGTCGCAATGCACAGATGTGTGAGACCATTGCCACCCGACTCGCTCCGGAAGGGCACCGAGTGCATCGCAGCAACATCAAGCCGCAACGTCGGAGCTGCCATCGAAACCTAATGACACTCCTTGCAGCATGGACGGAGGGCCCCGTCGACCACTTGCAGAACCGACGCCCTTCATAGCAGGCAACAAAATCTCACATGTTGCATTGCCACGTCGCGCACCGGGAGAGCGCCGGCGGTGGCCACCATTCGAGCATCATGTGGACGCACGGTGACACGGCACGACGCAGTGTGCGGTGATGACGACAGATGCTATGGTGGGCTGCCCGGTGGACCGTGGATGTTGCAACAACGACATATGTTGCGATGTGCTTCCTCCGTTTCAAAGTTGGGTCATCTATTTTAAAACAGAGGGAGTAGCGCGCAACAACGACAACACACGGCGACACCAGCAGATGCTGCGGCGCAGCGCACACCAACGATTGCGGATGCTACAATGCAATGCGCCACAATGATCATATTATTAGGCAAGTCTGTCCGAGCTAGGATATTCTATACCGATAGCTAGCCTGTGTTACCTCTTCGAGCAATTTTTTCAACAGAATCTTCAATCCATTTGCCATATGTCCTCTTTCTACCAGCTTTCTTTTTATCTATTTTTCAAAGTTCATTTTTATTTTATTCCATTTTATTGTTCCTCTTCAAGAAAAATGTCCAATGCTAATTAATTCTTTTTTCCTTTTTAAACGCGTATTTATAAAATGTTCAACCTATATTAAAAATTTATAGCGTAATGTTATTCTTACAATGTTTAAAAATACTTTGAATTTTTCTAATAAAAGTTGAACAATTTTTATGTAGAAACACCAAATGATTAATAATAATTTTTAGTAGACAAGAAAATTTTACTTAAATTTCTAAATGAAGATATGTAATTTTTTCTTACATTTGTTTTTTGTAAATCCACATAAATTTTAGAAAAATTTCGTTTTTAGCTCTTCAAGGTACACAATAATGCAAATAGAATTAATATTAAAAAATACACAGTAATTTTATGCTCATAATTATTGTATTTTTTTACTTATTTCAGAAAAAGAGTGAAAATATAAGTACACACTATGGCTAGCCCGTGCGAAGTCCTAAGTAGGAGGTCTCACAGGTTCGAAACCCTGCGCTCGTAGCCTCGTATTCACATGTATCAGAGCCGTATTGGAGCATTTTGTGAGTACAAGGATGATTGTGTTACAAACCAGTGAGTACCAGGACTAAGCATGCAATTTACTGGAACAGTACATTCAGCTTAGAGAGTGGGAACCATGGAACGTCTAATGCACATAAACGGGAGCATCGGTATCGCATGTAGCGAGCTCCATAGCATGCTCACCTATAGAACTCCCTTAAAGGGTTGGCCCACTACACTATTTACACCATGGATTATTTTGTGTGTGTTTTTCTGGTTTCCAACATTGATTTTTGCTAGCTTCTGTAGTGTTCATGCAATTTTATAAAAAATATTAATATGTTAAAAAATTCTTACCATTCAAACAATTTTTCACACATTTCAAAAATAGCACATGACATTTTATAAAAAGGTTCACACAAATAAAAATGCAAATGATATTTACAAACTTTTAATGAAACCTAAAATAATTCACCATGAGTTCATAAAATGATCATTGAGTATTAAATCTCTTCATCATGTATTTCCAAAAATCATTGTGTATTTTTAAAATTTTCACCATGTATTTAAATAATATTCAACGTGCATTTAACAATCTTTCTACGTATATTCAAAAAATACCCATGTGTATTTTTTATGTATATCTAAAAATGTTTGACATGTGTTCAAAAGAAGCTCAACTTGTATTTGTAAAAATGCCTACTCATATCTTAATAAAAAAAGGGAATAAGAAGATAAACAATAAAAAGGAAAAAAATAGAAAAATAAAAACGAAACAATGAACTAGAAAAAGGAAAACAACAAAAACTAGACGAAACCTTTCAGAAACTGTATAAAAATTTCTAAAAACATAGCGCTGGGTCCAACTTGGCCACTGGCCGTAATGGATCCACAAAGGTGGAATCGTAGCATGAAAATCAAATAAACGCTTCAACAACACAACCGCGATGCTAGCCTGGAGACACCTAAACTAAGTCCATCACTCTATACTCCGGCTGACACGTAGGCCTGGCCACTTGCACACTCACACATGTACTCTATATGTAACTAAATATAAGAAATTTTTACAGTTCAGTTTGAACTACAAAAACATGCTATATTATGGTACATAGGTAGTACGTATGTACTTAATATCCACATATGGCTTCACTTCAGATTTTGAAGAAGCTTGCCAGAGATCATCACATTGGCTTGTTCCTCCTGTAAATCTATCCAAGGTTAATGTTGATGCGGCCTTGACGAGGAATTGTGTGGTGGGGGCATTTGATGCACTATGCAGAAACTATTATAGGGCTTCCATGGAAGCTTCCACTATACTGGCGGCAAAAATCTCTGACCCAACAACACTTAAAGCTTTGGCAGTAAGGTAAGCATTGGCTCTTGTCAGTGACCTATATATCCAGAGGATACATGTGATCGAGATGCAAGGTGATTGTGAATGACATCAAATAGAGTACCACTGCAAGTTAGGGTGCTCTTATTCGAGAAATTACTTATCACTAGGCATTTTAATAGTTGCTATTTTATTCACGATTTTAGGACCTAGAATGCCGAGGCTCGCAATCTACGAAAACTGCTCTTACTTTAGGGGCTGACTGTCATGTCTGGTTAAGCTAGCCCGGCGATCTTACATTCGTCCATATAAAGAGTGTGGCAATTAATAAAGCTCCACGAGATTGTCTAAATAAAATGTACGTATGCACTCACGAGCAATTCCTACCCCTAAAAATCTAATGTTCAGGAAATCGGTAACTAGTAGCTTGGGAATAGCGATTAATCGGCGAATCGGCCTATTAACTGGATTAATTGGTCGGTCATTAATAAGTAGATTAAATAGGAACATGCTAGCATATATCTTGTTTTGTATGTATTATAACATACTATCATTCTCTCGTCTATGTAATATACCAAAAATACACTGTAGTAGGCATATAAAAAGTATAGACAAGAGGTAAAATTGTTAATCCTGACTACTTAGGCATGACTTTAACAATACAAGAGATGTGAAGATGCTACCATACACATATCTAAAGTCTGATCTCTTCAGTGTGGACATAATCTGTCAAAGGGTTATTCAGGTTCCCAAACCGTTTAACACATCTGTGTAGCAAATGTGCGTGCTTTTGCATAACTTTGCATAAGATCCGAGTAACATATTCGAAAAAAGCTGTGTACTCACAAAACTGAATTGTTAAACCAGAATAGCCATATCGTTTGACTACATAGCATGCACATCTAGGTTTGCCTGATGGCAAAACCTACACCCCGTAAACATGTAATAGCCAGTCGCCAGCTAGGTCAGGAGGGGATGGGAGGAGCGAGAGGGTGCGGGAGGAGGGTGGAACCCAAGCTACTGAGCAGCGGGAGGGGGCTGGATGAGGTTATGATCCAAAATTTGGGCTTTCTTTGCCCGCCAGTTAGTGGCCCAACAACAATTAATCGGCCTGACAACCAATTAATTGGTCTGAAAGGGCAATTAATCGACCTGGCAATTTAACATGATGAATAGTTGCTATTCGAGTTGGCCACCATATGAGTAGCGATTAACTGACTCATTAACTGAGTAATATGATGAATTCTTGAACTGTGAAAAAAACTCATGAGCAATTCCTAGACGACCCCTGCATGCGTTAAATAGATCATGCGATGCCTGAGGGCGCTCGCTCCCCGGGCCAATCCAGGACATTCCTAACTCTAAGAACGATTTTTGTTTCCAGATTTTAGTTTTTTTTCTATTTATCTGTTTTTCGCTGTTTTTTTTAATTTTCAAGTTATGATTAGTTTTATCTCTTTTTTTTGTTTTTATTCTGGTTAGGTAATTTTTAGTTTCCTTTTTCTCTCTTTTTATGATTTTTAGTTTTTTTTTGATTTTTCTTTCTTTTGAATTTTTACTTTTTGTAGGTTTGCTATGCAATAAATTACTCTCTCACGGTGAATTTTATATAGTATACACGAAACCTTTTTAATAGACAATGAAAATTTTTGTAATACATGCTAAACTTTTTAAAATATATGGTGAACGTTTTAAAAATATAAATTAATTTTTCTGATATACAATGAACATTATTTTAATACATGATGAATTTGTATTAATATACGACAAACAGGTTAGAAATACACAATACATTTTTAAACATTAATTAAACATGTTAAATATATTTAAATATCTAAAATAATTTTAAATATTTGACTCAATATCAAAATATCCAACATCCGTATTTTACAGAGAAAATCGACTAAAAACCAAGGAAAAAAGAAGACTGGCCATGAATTGAACTGCTGCTCAAGCGATGTCGCCAAGGGGCCCGGTCCATCATGCTTTGCACAAGCGTGGCCTCGCTTGTGGGGGGCACGACTATATATCACGTAACACAACCACTAAGGGTGTGATAGTTATATTTTGCTTATAGCTAAATGGAAGGAGGTCTTGCATGAAGGATTTCCCTTTCCCCTGGTGAAACATATTGAATATTCAAATAGTTATTGCCCTCAATATTTTTTAAATATTCACCATATATTTAGGAATGTACAAAATGTTTTAAAAAATGTACGTATGTCTCACGAGCGATTACTAGATGGCGCATGTCTGTATTTCTCAAAGAAAAAAATGATGCCCGCAAGATTTTACATGACGGCGTGGACGTTCGCTACCCAGGCCGGGGCATGGCAATTCTCCCTCCAACAGAGATTTTTATTTCCAGTTTTACTTCTTTTCTCGACATTGTCTGGCTTTTAACTCTTTTATTTATTGTTTTATTCTAGTTAGATACTTTTTACTTTTACTTTATTTTTTGATCCTTTTCCCACTTCTTTCATTTTTCTGGTTTTCATTCTTTTGCATTTTCCCTTTTTATTGTTTCTATATAATAAAAAATTTCTCAGCATATGAAGATCTTTTTTTAATATACAGAGAAGTTTTATAATATTAAATAAACATTTTTTAATACATGTAAGATTTTTAATATATAAGGTGAACATTTAAAATTGTACATTGATATATACATCGCATTATTTTCATACATGATGTTTTTTTAATATACAATGAATATTTTCTAAATACACACAGATTTTTTTAATACAAACTAAACATGTTAAAATATATTTCTATAGTTTAATAGTGTTTTCTGCACCTCCCATGTTTGTTGGCATTGCCAACTCAGTCAGAGGCAGCACATGCGTCTTTGCCAGTCCAACCTTGTGCTTTTAAGACTGTCCATAATAGTAGTATCATAACTAGTATCATGCATGACAATTAGACAATTTTGATGAGATAGTATAAAATTAAATTAAAAAAAGATGGTTGAGTATCATAATAAATATTGTGCTAAAGCAGGGTATTACGGAGGTAATATCTTGCACTAGTATCATATGCATGACATTAACTTATGATACTACCCACTAGAAGCAGCTTAATCCATCCGCCGCCAGTCTTTATCGATTGATTAGTTAGTGCTGCTTTGGAGCTTGCCTAACTAATGTCAAAATAAGTGATCCATTCACAAAAGGACGTAAAAGGGATGCGAAGGTTCTTTTATGAAAAAGTTGGTGTTGATGTCAAGCTGTTTTATAAACTAATTATGCTCCCGTGTGTATTATATGCGTATCATCATCAAAGATAAAAATTACATTCTCATCACCGCACAGTCGAACGAACTTTGCCAACTAGGCCAGCAGACAAGGCCTTTACCCGTGACCTTTTGACTCGGTCTATGGCAGTACGCACATGTACAGCTAGCCATAAAAAAGTTATAAGGTTTGCGCACGATCAAGTAGTATATATACATTATTATTCCCATTGGTCACTCACATGTCGAGCACTATTTTGCACATCACTCACATACTCACATGCTATGCACATTACACTCCCGATCGGTAGGATCTGCGTCATGTACACAAGTGAAACGACCAAAAGTTGGGCAGGCATGGTCGACTAGTATATACGGAGTATATTAGAAACACAGGTTACAAGCATGCGCCTAACATTCTCGACCAGTAAGATCTGCCTCATGTGCCCTTTTTTGTTAGGAAGTGCGTCATGTGCCCATGTAGAAGTGCAACGATAAAAAGTTTCTTGTCGATGGATCCGAGTCATTCACGACATGATGTCTCTCGCCACCATCACCATGCAAGTGCATATGCGAAGAAAAAGGACCAAAAGGTAGGGGAGTGAATTGTAAGAAACCACCACATTTGGGGCTTATCTTGCAGAAAATCACCTGGTCGCTAATCATTTGCAAAACGCACCGCGTTTCTGGTAATCTTTTTGCAAAATGCACTGATCAGATGATTTGTTCCATTTAACCACTTTCTGACAAGTGGGGCCAGATTGTAAGAGCAAAAAATTTACACACACCCCTTGATCTAAAACAGAAAAGCAATCAGCCCCCCACCCCTCGGGCAGAGGCGCGCTGGGCGTCGGGTTCATGGCCTCCGCCGCGCTGCTTGGCCGGCGACGCCGGAGCGATGCGCAAGGCGGAGGGTGGCGTCGGAGCACACAGCACGAGCCGCTCCCCAAATCCTCGTCGCCCCTCCTCTCCTCCCCTGACTTCTCTCTCTCTCTCTCTCTGCGTCATCGACCTTGGGCCGCCCCTGCATCCGCCTCGTCCGCCTGAGGGGCGCGCATCGCAGCCCACCTGCGTCGAGCTCCGCCACGACCGTGCCAGACAGGAAGAGCACGCAGCAGTTAGGATTCTTGTCGCCGCCGGCCAAAACCACCAGCCGCCGCGGGCATCCACTGCCGTCCAAGACCACCAGCCGTCGCGGACCGCCATCAGCACCTCGACCTGTCTCCTTCTCCAACCCCGCGGTTCACTGTCGGGACGACCGAAGGGAACAGGTGCACTAGTAGAAAAACACCTAATAGTCCCGGTTCGTAAGGGCCTTTAGTCCCGGTTCATGAACCGGGACTAATGGGCCGTTACTAATACCTCCACCCATTAGTCCCGGTTCAAATCAGAACCGGGACCAATGTGCCTCCACGTGGCCCTGTGCGCCGAGCCCAGTCAGGTGGCCTTTGGTCCCGGTTGGTGGCTCCAACCGGGACCAAAAGGCATCCACGCGTCAGCATTCCATTGGCTGGGGTTTTTGTTTTTTTTTTTAAAGAAGGAGAGGTTGGGGGTTTTGGGGGGTTAATTTAGGTGTTTCATATATTGTGTTAGCTAGCTAATTAATAGAGAGAAGTGTCCTCTCTTATGTCCGTGCTTGGTCGACGCTATGTACTATATATGCATAAGTGATCGAGAGAACCATTCAGTACAGAAGTTCGTCATGCATACCGAGAGAAGTGATCGATCGACCTCTCCTTCTCCGAGCTACTGGCTACATACATACATGTACAATATGTATAAGATCTCTTAATTACAAACCCCTAGCATTTGAAATCAATTTCCACATGGTATTCTCCGGCTTTATTGATGACGTGGTCAAGAAAGAATCCCGCCAATTCCCCTTGAATTGCTTTCATGCGATCTGGTTCTAGGAGTTCATTCCGCATCTGCCACGTCTAATTTGAAGAAGGGGGTTAATTAATACATATATATGAATGAAACTCAACAGAAATGATGGTGTAATAAAATGAAATTGTGAATATTATTGCTTACGCACTTCATATTGTCTTTGAGAGTAGCCCCGCTTGTTTTTCAAAGTCGCGGTGTGGGTGAACTCGCACATGTAGTATCCACAGAAATCATTCCCTTCCTCCTGCCACAAGCACTTTACGAGAAATAGAGGTCAATCAAACTGATAATGAAGCATTATAAATGGCATTGATGAAAGTATAGTTATAGAATCAACGGGAGATGCGCGCAACTAGCTAGCCAGTAGTACTTACTTTCGGCCATTTATATGTCAGCTCCTTCGGCAGTCCCGGAGCTTCTGCGGTGAACTGTTTCCAAACCCTGCAAGACAAAGAAAATTATTATTATTACTTGAGATATCAGGAAATGAACAAAAAGTTACCGATATGGTGCGATAATGATCGATTGAACTTACTTGCTGAGCATTTCAGTGATGTCCGCATAGGATTTGGGATCTTTCCGTCTCGAGTCTAAGACGGTTACTAGTCCACGCTCAAGCTTAATCTCCAGAAGAATATAGTGGTACCTGCACACGCATGCATAACTCATCAATTACATTACTATAAGCTCGTTTGAGTAATAAGGGAAACCGAATATGCACACGACAGTAACACTCACGGGCCGTTGTAAGGAAAGAGTATGGTATCTCTGTTTTGATTTTTGATCAACGATTGTAGCAAGTTGTCCTCGGCCTCTTTGACGTTCTTTTCAACCAGAAATACATCTATGATATTTGTGTTAATGAACCCAATATCATAAATTTCTTGTTTTTTGCACTCGACGATCTTCAATCTGCATAATATATATATTGAGGATAATTAATTATAAATACATGCAATGAAAGAGCCGAGCTATATATAGAGACTTAATGACAGAAATAGTACTTACAGGCAGTAGCAAAAGACCATTAATTTATCGAGGGCCTTTTGATTGAAGAACTCGAAGAACTCCTCAAATGGAACAGTCAACAGATCATTTACAACGAGATCGTGCTCCTCTTTAATATGCAGATACAAAGCATTCTTACCCTCAGACTCTCTGCAGGTTTCCATGTACCAATTATGGAATCTTCGCATCATTGTTGTTAGAGATTTTTCATCTTTGACGAGAGGCTTCCCGTACTCGTATCTGTGTCCATCCACCTCCAAGAAATCAAGAAGTGCATCGTCAGGCAGGTAATCGTCAAGATTGCCATAACCGGCCACCGTCCCCGGAGCATTAGACACATTGCGCGGGGGGAACGATTGCTGTGCTTGTTCGCCGAGCTGGGCAATTTTTTTCCCCTTTGATCGTTCTTTTGACCTTTTAGCACTGATAGTAGTTCCCGACCGCTGGGCTTGGAGATATGTTTGTTCAGTAATGCGCTCATAGTTGGTTCTCGGCGGAGACTTTGGTGGTTTCCTCAGGGCGTCGAGAGTGCGCTTTGCTTTCACCGGATCTACCTTCTCCTCCGGAGGTGGATGTCTCTTTGCTTTCACCCCTTCAAAGAACTCCTTCACGTGGGTCCGCACAATCGTATCGTTTTCCTCCTTGGACCTCTCGTACGGTAACTTCTCTAGAGGCTTGAGAGATGATGGACCGTATTTGTATTGCCTCCCGCCTCTGGTTGTGCTGCTAGACGCCGGAGCAGACGGAGCGGCTGCGGCGTCTGTCTTCTTTCGTGCTTGCTTACGAGGCGGAGGAGAAGGAGTACGACGCGCCGGAGCAGCCGGGGCGGCGGCGGGTCTCTTCCACCCTTGCTGGCGAGGCGGAGAAGGAGGATGCTGCTGGCTGCTCGGGAGCACCGGCGCAGGCGGAGAAGGAGGCGGAGTGCCGCCATGCGCCGGAGAAGGAGGCGGAGTGCCGCCACGCGTGCCCTGATCGTCACTCGTCGGAGGAGGAGGCGGTGGAGGAGGCGGAGTGCCCTGACTCGCCGAAGCAGGAGGAGGAGGCGGAGGCGTCCAGTTCAAAAGGTTGATGAGCTCCTTCTTCCATAGGCATGAGGTCTTCAGAGCAGAACCCAGCCTAGTCTCCCCTTCACCGGTAGGGTGGTCAAGCACGAGGTCCTCAAATCCCTCCGTTATGTCATCCACCATCACCTTAGCATATCCTTTTGGAATCGGCTGGCAGTGATAAGTTGTGCCGGGTCCACTAGGATAAACTTGGCCAACAGCCGCCTTAACCTTGAAAGTCATCCATCGTGCCATCATGTGGCAATTTTGAGACTCCGTGGTGCCATCCACGGGATAGCTGGCAGGAGCCGTCAAGACATGCTTCGGCTGAAGCAGCTCGATGGAAGCCACGCTGCTTCTCGGCTGAGATGGTGGGGTAGCTTCGGGGGAAGCTTCGGCAGGTCGTTTGCTGCGATTTGCTGCTTCTCGTTCCTCTTCTCGATCCTCTAGCCCCATTACCCTTTCGTGCAGCGCCTGCAGTTGGTCCTGCTCCAGTTTCTTCCTCCTCTCGTGGGTTTTGTAACCCCCTGCGTCCGGAAAACCAACCTTCCACGAAATGGAGCCTGGCGTGCCTCGTGTCCGTCCAGGGTGCTCAGGATTCCCAAGGGCCATTGTGAGCTCGTCCTTCTCCCTGTTTGGAAGGAACGTCCCTCGCTGCGCTGCATCGATATAGTGTCGAAGGTTCTTGACTGGTAATTCCAGTTGCTCGTTCGTCCACTGGCAAAACCCTGTTACAGGGTCCAAGGTTTCGCCAGACCCGAAGAACCAAGTCCGGCAACGGTCTGGCCATCTCATTGTCTCTGGTTCGATCCCTTTTTCAAGAAGATCATTCTCAGCCTTAGACCACTTAGGCCGGGCTTGCAGGTAGCCACCTGACCCCGTGCGATGGTGAAGCGTCTTCTTCGCAGCATTTTTCTTGTTTGTCTCCGACATCTTCTTACTCTTTTCCGATGTCTTATGGGCCACAAATACGGGCCAGTGATCTTTGATCTTCTCATATTTGCCGATGAATTCTGGTGTCTTTTTATCTTTGCCAAACTGGTTCAGCTCTTTCCTCCACCTCCTCATTAGGGTTGCCATCTTCTTAAAAGCACAAGACTTGATTAATTCCTCTTTAACTGGCTTCTCCGGATCCTCCTCTGGCGGTAGGGTGAAATTTGCCTTCAGCTGAGTCCAAAGATCTTCTTTCTGCATATCATTGACATAAGACACCGGAGCGTCTTCCTCCTTAGGCTTATACCATTGCTGGATGCTGATCGGGATCTTGTCCCTAACAAGAACCCCGCACTAAGAAGAAAATGCCTTCCTTGTCCGGATGGGTTCAATCGGTTCGCCGCCGGGCGCGATTTCTATGATCTCAAACTTTTCATCCGAGCTCAACTTTTTCTTCGGGCCTCGTCTCCTTACCGAAGTTGTGCTTGATCCGGAGGGCTAGAAATTATAAGGAAGAAAGACGAGAGTAATTAATATGTGTACATATACCAAAACAATGGAAGCATCAATTAACTAGTCAGCATGGGCTTAACTAATATATATATACCTGGTCGGGCTCGGTTCGGTCATCGGAGCAGTCAGCACGGTCTCCTTCTTGTTCCTCCATTGTATCACCGGAGCCATCATGAACATAGTCCTGTTCTTGTACCGGCATTAATGGGCCGAAGCCATCATGAACATAGCCCTCTTCTTCACCCCGTTCTTCCAGCTGACCAACAACGGTGTCGAGGAGAAATGACGCAACTTCATCCCTTCCATTTGAGATTATGTCCCTCAATATCGCTTCTGCTTCTTCGTCTCGACAGTGCTCCATAGTTTCTGCAAATATTTACAACATGTCAATTATTATTCAAACATGGTACAGATGG
>NC_041381.1:691738162-691739167 GCF_002162155.2 Triticum dicoccoides
TCATGTTAGTGGCCTCGACGCTGCTTCTCTAGGGTTTGGGGTCGCCTCGACACAACGCTTCAAGGGTTTGGGGTGGCCTCGACGACAATGCTCTTTTAACTTGATAAATTTGGGTGGCCTCGAGAGAGTTAATTTGTCGGGTAGGGGCGCGGCGGGAGGGGGTAGGAGACCAACATCGTTTTTTCTCTAGGGTTTGGGTGTCCTCGAGAGTTATCGGGGAGGGGGTATCGAGAAAGGAAAATAATTAAGGAAAAGGAAGAAAAGAGAAAGAAGGAAGAAGGAAGAAGAAGAAGAAAAAGAAGAAGAAAAAAAGAGGAGAAGAAGAAAGGAATAGAGGAGAAGAAGAAAAAATAGAATTTTTTTCTTCTATTTTTTCTTCTTTCTCCTCTATTCCTTTCTTCTTCTCCTCTTCTTTTTCTTCTTTTTTCCTCTTCTTATTTATTTCTCCTCTTCTTCCTCTCCTCTTTTTCTCCTTTCTTCCTCTTCTTATTTTCTTTTTTCCTCTCATTCTTTTAGTATTGCTTGTTTTAAAAAAATGTTCAAATAGAAAATTTCGAAAAAAAACAAAGGTTTTGCCTAATGCATTGTTCATATGAATATACAAACATTTGCATATTCTACAATAATTAATATCACCAAAAAAATCTATGAACAGAAAAAAAATCTAACTTTTCTAAAAATCTATCTTTTGCATATATGAAAACATTAATACACATATGAACAAAAAATACATATATGAACAAAAACATGCTCTGAACAATTTTTGAACATCTACATACACATAGCCATATACATACACATATACATTATATATATATGAACAAAAAAACTAAACTAATAAAAATAAAAAAACAGAGCCGCATATATATATATATATATATATATATATATATATATATATATATATATAGCCACATACATACACATATATATATACATTGAACAAAAAAACTAAACTAATAAAAATGAAAAAATAACAGAGCCGGTGCGGCGCGGCGGCTCACA
>NC_041381.1:691740064-691768020 GCF_002162155.2 Triticum dicoccoides
GGGGAGGACGGCGCGGGCTCGGGGAGGCCGGCGCGGGCTCGGGAAGGCCGGCGACGACGATGGGAGCGGGCGACGGCGGGGGCGGCGGGCGGCGTCGGGGCAGCCTGGCGGCGACGATGTGCTCGGCGTCGTCGGGGGGCAACTGGTGGCGATGAACTCTGCAAAACTGCGAAGTGCTACTTATATACAAGGAGCATTGGTCCCGGTTGGCGGCACCAACCGGGACTAATGGGGGCATTAGTCCCGGTTGGTGCCACCAACCGGGACTAAAGGCCGCAGCTTCCCGCCCCGGTTGGTGGCACCAACCGGGACCAATGCCCCCCCTTTAGTCTCGGTTGGTGCCACCAACCGGGACCAAAGGCCCCTGTGCTGCCCACGTCGGGGCCAAAGTTTAGTCCCACCTTGCTAGTTGAGAGGGGCGCGCAGTGGTTTATAAGCCCCACTGCCGCACCCCTCTCGAGCTCCTCTCCATTGCAGGCTTACGGGCCTACTTGCTACTGCTTTGCCTGACGGGCCTTCTGGGCCTACTGCGGGCCTGAATCCGGGCCCATAGTAGGGATTCAAGTCGTATTCAGGCCGTGTGGGCCCAATAGGTGGCATTTTTTTGTTTTTTGTTTTCTTTACTTATTGTTGCTATTTTTATTTTTTTCCAGTTTTTTTGTTTTGTTTTCTGCATTATTTATTTTCTTTTGTTTTTTGCTTTATTTTTTGATCCTTTTTGCTTTTAGTTTTAGGAAAATTATAAACTTTCTGTTAGTGCCATTACTTTTCAAATTTGAAAACACTTTTTTTTTGTTTTCTTTCTTGCTTTATTTATTTTATTTTGTTTCTACTTACAACAAAATACTTATTGTTGTTTTTTTGTTTTGTTTTCTGCATTATTTATTTTCTTTTGTTTTTTGCTTTATTTTTTATTTCTTTTTGCTTTTAGTTTTAGGAAAATTATAAACTTTCTGTTAGTGCCATTACTTTTCAAATTTGAAAACACTTTTTTTGTTTTTTTGTTTTCTTTCTTGCTTTATTTATTTTATTTTGTTTTTACTTACAACAAAATACTTATTGTTACTATTTTTAATTATTACGAGGGCCGAACCATAAGACATTAAAGCATTTCAAATGAACTCTGAAAATGTTAAAAGTTGGCATGGTATCACAAATTGACCCACACATAGCATGTGCATGTACAAAACGGACAATGGTATCATACTCGTCAGTTACAAAGTTGGCATGGTATCATCATAATAGTTGCGGGAGAAAGTATTCACTTCTTCTTCGCTTGTGTCATTTGCTTATTGCGCCGTAACCATGGATAATCTTCATCGTTTATCAGGATGCTGGGGTCAGCCTTGACTTTAAAGGGAGGAATTTCATGAAACTTTTCATAATCTTCAGACATGTCTGTCTTGTCCTCCGCTCCCACGATGTCCCCTTTTCCTGAAAGAACTATGTGGCGCTTTGGCTCATCGTATGATGTATTCGCTTCCTTATCTTTTCTCTTTCTCGGTCTGGTAGACATGTCCTTCACATAGATAACCTGTGCCACATCATTGGCTAGGACGAATGGTTCGTCAGTGTACCCAAGATTTTTCAGATCCACTGTTGTCATTCCGTACTGTGGGTCTACATGTACCTCGCCTCCTGACAAATTGACCCATTTGCACTTAAACAAAGGGACCTTGAAATCATGTCCATAGTCAAGTTCCCATATGTCCACTAGGTAACCATAATATGTGTCATTTCCCCTCTCGGTTGTTGCATCAAAGCGGACACCGCTGTTTTGGTTGGTGCTCTTTTGATCTTGGTCAATCGTGTAAAATGTATTCCCATTTATCTCGTATCCTTTTCAAATTGTAACAGTCGAAGATGGTCCCCTGGATAACAAGTACATCTCATCACAAACAGTGTTGTCATCTCTGATACGTGCTTCCAACCAACTGCTGAAAGTCCTGATGTGTTCACATGTAATCCAGTCGTCGCACTGCTTCGGGTGTTTGGAGCGCAGACTGTTCTTGTGTTCATCAACATACGGGGTCACCAAGGTAGAGTTCTGTAGAACTGTGTAGTGTGCTTGAGACCAAGAATATCCGTCCCTGCATATTATTGAGTCCCTTCCAAGCGTGCCTTTTCCAGTCAGTCTCCCCTCATACCGCGATTTAGGGAGACCTATCTTCTTAAGGCCAGGAATGAAGTCAACACAAAACCCGATGACATCCTCTGTTTGATGGCCCATGGAGATGCTTCCTTCTGGCCTAGCGCAGTTACGGACATATTTCTTTAGGACTCCCATGAACCTCTCAAAGGGGTACATATTGTGTAGAAATACGGGGCCCAGAATGACAATCTCATCAACTAGATGAACTAGGACGTGCGTCATGATATTGAAGAAGGATGGTGGGAATACCAGCTCGAAACTGACAAGACATTGCACCACATCACTCCTTAGCCTTGGTATGATTTCTGGATCGATCACCTTCTGAGAGATTGCATTGAGGAATGCACATAGCTTCACAATGGCTAATCGGACGTTTTCCGGTAGAAGCCCCCTCAATGCAATCGGAAGCAGTTGCGTCATAATAACGTGGGAGTCATGAGACTTTAGGTTCTGAAACTTTTTCTCTGCCATATTTATTATTCTTTTTATATTCGACGAGAAGCCAGTCGGGACCTTCATACTAAGCAGGCATTCAAAGAAGATTTCCTTCTCTTCTTTGGTAAGAGCATAGCTGGCAGGACCTTCATACTGCTTTGGAGGCATGTCGTCTTTTTCATGCAAACGTTGCAGGTCCTCCCGTGCCTCAGCTATATCATTTGTCTTCCTATACACGCCCAAGAAGCCTAGCAGGTTCACGCAAAGGTTCTTCGTCACGTGCATCACATCGATCGAAGAGCGGACCTCTAGGTCTTTCCAGTAGGGAAGGTCCCAAAATATAGATTTCTTCTTCCACATGGGTGCGTGTCCCCCAGCGTCACTCGGAACAGCTAGTCCGCCGGGACCCTTTCCAAAGATTACGTGTAAATCATTGACCATAGCAAGTACGTGATCACCGGTACGCATGGCGGGCTTCTTCCGGTGATCTGCCTCGCCTTTAAAATGCTTGCCTTTCTTTCGACATTGATGGTTGGTCGGAAGAAATGGATGATGGCCCAGGTACACATTCTTCCTGTAGCTTGCCAGGTATATACTATCGGTGTCAAGTAAACAGTGCGTGCATGCGTGGTATCCCTTGTTTGTCTGTCCTGAAAGGTTACTGAGAGCGGGCCAATCGTTGATGGTCAGGAACAGCAACACCTTTAGGTTAAATTCCTCCTGTTTGTGCTCATCCCACGTACGTACATCGTTTCCATTCCACAGCTGTAAAAGTTCTTCAACTAATGGCCTTAGGTACACATCAATGTCATTGCCGGGTTGCTTAGGGCCTTGGATGAGAACTGGCATCATAATGAACTTCCGCTTCATGCACATCCAAGGAGGAAGGTTATACATACATAGAGTCACGGGCCAGGTGCTGTGATTGCTGCCCTGCTCCCTAAAAGGATTAATGCCATCCGCACTTAAAGCAAACCATACGTTCCTTGGCTCACTTGCAAACTCATCCCAGTACTTTCTCTCAATTTTTCTCCACTGCGACCCGTCAGCGGGTGCTCTCAACTTCCCGTCTTTCTTACGGTCCTCACTGTGCCATCGCATCAACTTGGCATGCTCTCCGTTTCTGAACAGACGTTTCAGCCGGGGTATTATAGGAGCATACCACATCACCTTCGCAGGAACCCTCTTCCTGGGGGGCTCGCCGTCAACATCACCAGGGTCATCTCGTCTGATCTTATACCGTAATGCACCGCATACCGGGCATGCGTTCAGATCCTTGTACGCACCGCAGAAGAGGATGCAGTCATTAGGGCATGCATGTATCTTCTGCACCTCCAATCCTAGAGGGCATACGACCTTCTTTGCTGCGTATGTACTGTTGTGCAATTCGTTATCCTTTGGAAGCTTCTTCTTCAATATTTTCAGTAGCTTCTCAAATCCTTTGTCAGGCACAGCATTCTCTGCCTTCCACTGCAGCAATTCCAGTACGGTACCGAGCTTTGTGTTGCCATCTTGGCAATTGGGGTACAACCCTTTTTTGTGGTCCTCTAACATGCGATCGAACTTCAGCTTCTCCTTTTGACTTTTGCATTGTGTCCTTGCATCGATAATGACCCGACGGAGATCATCATCATCGGGCACATCGTCTGGTTCCTCTTGATCTTTAGCAGCTTCGCCCGTTGCAGCAGCATCATGCACATCGTCTGGTTCCTCTTGATGTTCAGTAGCATCACCGTATTTAGGGGGCACATAGTTGTCATCGTACTCTTCTTCTTCGCCGTCTTCCATCATAACCCCTATTTCTCCGTGCCTCGTCCAAACATTATAGTGTGGCATGAAACCCTTGTAAAGCAGGTGGGTGTGGAGGATTTTCCGGTCAGAGTAAGACTTCGTATTCCCACATATAGGGCATGGACAACACATAAAACCATTCTGCTTGTTTGCCTCAGCCACTTCGAGAAAATCATGCACGCCCTTAATGTACTCGGAGGTGTGTCTTGAACCGTACATCCATTGCCGGTTCATCTGCGTGCATTATATATAATTAAGTGTGTCAAAAATCATTACAGAACATCATGAATAGATAATTAAGTGACCAAATTAATAGAAGTTCATCATCACATTAAAACCAAAGTACATACATAGTTCCAATCTAACAACATAAAGCTCTGCAGAGCATCTAAATTAATTAAACCATACACTGAAACTATGTAAAACATTTCAATGCGAAAACAAATGCGATCATAATCGCAACCAATGTAACAACTGATCCAACGACATAATGATACCAAGCCTCGGTATGAATGGCATATTTTCTAATCTTCCTAATCTTCAAGCGCATTGCATCCATCTTGATCTTGTGATCATCGACGACATCCGCAACATGCAACTCCAATATCATCTTCTCCTCCTCAATTTTTCTAATTTTTCCTTCAACAAATTGTTTTCTTCTTCAACTAAATTTAACCTCTCGACAATAGGGTCGGTTGGAATTTCCGGTTCAACAACCTCCTAGATAAATAAAATCTATGTCATGTTAGTCGGCATAATTGTCATAAACAATAAATGAACCAATAGTTATGAAAAGATAATATATACCACATCTGAATCATAGACAGGACGAGGGCCGACGGGGGCGGATACCAAAACCATCGCACTATATAAGATGCAATAATAAAAGTAAGAAAATTATACAAGTATCTATATAAACATACAAGTAAGAGTTTTTTTTCCTTTCAGAAAGAAGATAAGAACAAGAGGCTCACCACGGTGGTGCCGGCGACAAGATTGGCACGGGCGATCGACGGCGGTGAAGATGGGGACGGGACGTGACAGACCGCTAAACCTAGACAAATATTGAGAAAAATGGAGCTTGGAGGTGGAGCTTGGAGAGGAGAAAGCTTAAGTAGTGTGGCTCGGGCATTCCATCGAACACCTCGTGTGCATAGGAGGTGAGCTAGAGCACCACAAAGCTTTCTCCTCGCCGGCCACGAAAAACAGAGCAGTGAGAGTGCTCTGCTCGCGGGGTATATATAGGCAATTAATTGGTCCCGGTTCGTGGCTTGAACCGGGACTAAAGGGAAGCCTTTGGTCCCGGTTCAGGCCACCAACCGGGACAAATGGTGGTGGGCCAGGAGCAAGGCACATTGGTCCCGGTTCGTCCCACCAACCGGGACTAAAAGGTCCAGACGAACCGGGACCAATGGCCCACGTGGCCCGGCCGGCCCCCGGGGTTAAAGAACCGGGTCCAATGCCCCCATTGGTCCCGGTTCTGGATTGAACCGGGACTAATGGGCTGACCCGGCCTGGACCATTGCCCCCTTTTCTACTAGTGGTGCAGCGCCTTGCAGCTGGCCGGCTTGCTGATGCCCAGGTCCTTGCCGGAGTGCACCAGCCTCCTGACGGCGGCTCCCGATGCCGGAGATGGGCGAGGGCGAGGGCGATGGGAGCCTAAAGGTCCAGGGCGTCGAGAGGAACGGGCGCGAGGGCGTCATTGATGCCAGGTCCGTGCGCGCGACGGCGAGATCCACAGCCATGGCAACCCGCGTCGTCAATCCCGGCTAACGCGGCCTCACCTCTCGCCTTTCCGGCCGTCGCCGATGGTAGACGAGGCAGCGGCGGAGAAGAAAAGAAAAGGGAGGAGGAAGGAGATGGTAGACATGAAGGAAATATGCCCTAGAGACAATAATAAAGTTATTATTTATTTCCTTATATCATGATAAATGTTTATTATTCATGCTAGAATTGTATTAACCGGAAACATAATACATGTGTGAATACATAGACAAACATAGTGTCACTAGTATGCCTCTACTTGACTAGCTCGTTTATCAAAGATGGTTATGTTTCCTAACCATGGACAAAAGAGTTGTCATTTGATTAACGGGATCACATCATTAGGAGAATGATGTGATTGACTTGACCCATTCCGTTAGCTTAGCACTTGATCATTTAGTATGTTGCTATTGCTTTCTTCATGACTTATACATGTTCCTGTAACTATGAGATTATGCAACTCCCGTTTACCGGAGGAACACTTTGGGTGCTACCAAACGTCACAACGTAACTGGGTGATTATAAAGGAGTACTACAGGTGTCTCCAAAGGTACATGTTGGGTTGGCGTATTTCAAGATTAGGTTTTGTCACTCCAATTGTCGGAGAGGTATCTCTGGGCCCTCTCGGTAATGCACATCACTATAAGCCTTGCAAGCAATGTAGCTAATGAGTTAGTTACGGAATGATGCATTACGTAACGAGTAAAGAGACTTGCCAGTAACGAGATTGAACTAGGTATTGGATACCGACGATCGAATCTCGGGCAAGTAACATACCGATGACAAAGGGAACAAAGTATGTTGTTATGCGGTTTGACCGATAAAGATCTTCGTAGAATATGTAGGAGCCAATATGGGCATCCAGGTTCCGCTATTGGTTATTGATCAAGAATAGTTCTAAGTCATGTCTACATAGTTCTCGAACCCGTAGGGTCCGCACGCTTAAGGTTTCGATGACAGTTATATTATGAGTTTACGAGTTTTGATGTACCGAAGGAGTTCGGAGTCCCGGATGAAATCAGGGACATGACGAGGAGTCTTGAAATGGTCGAGACGTAAAGATCGATATATTGGACGACTATATTCGGAGTTCGGAAAGGTTCCGAGTGATTCGGGTATTTTTCGGAGTACCGGAGAGTTACGGGAATTCGCCGGGAGTATATGGGCCTTATTGGGCCATACGGGAATAGTGGAGAGAGGCCAAAAGGAAGGAGGCCTGCGCCCCCCCTCTGGTCCGAATTGGACAAGGGGCGCAGCCCCCCTTTCCTTCTTCCTCTACCCCTCTTTCCCCCTCTCCTACTCCAACAAGGGAGGTGGAATCCTACTAGGACTAGGGAGTCCTAGTAGGACTCCACACTTGGCGCGCCCCCTCCTAGGGCCGGCCACCTCCCCCCTTGCTCCTTTATATACGGGGGCAGGGGGCACCCCAGGACACACAAGTTGATCTACGGATCGTTCCTTAGCCGTGTGCGGTGCCCCCCTCCACCATATTCCACCTCGGTCATATCGTCGCGGAGTTTAGGCGAAGCCCTGCGCCGGTAGAACATCATCATCGTCACCACGCCGTCGTGCTGACGGAACTCATCCCCGAATATCGTGCCCGGGGATCGTCATCGAGCTGAACGTGTGCTGAACTCGGAGGTGCCGTACGTTCGGTGCTTGGATCGGTCGGATCGTGAAGACATACGACTACATCAACCGCGTTGTGCTGACGCTTCCGCTTACGGTCTACGAGGGTACGTGGACGAACACTCTCCCCTCTCGTTGCTATGCCATCACCATGATCTTGCGTGTGCGTAGGAATTTTTTTGAAATTACTACATTCTCCAACAGTGGCATCCGAGCCTGGTTTTATGCATAGATGTCATATGCACGAGTAGAACACTAGTGAGTTGTGGGCGATATAAGTCATACTGCTTACCAGCATGTCATACTTTGGTTCGGCGGTATTGTGAGATGAAGCGGCCCGGACCGACATTACGCGTACGCTTACGCGAGACTGGTTTCACCGCTACGAACACTCGTTGCTTAAAGGTGACCGGCGGGTGTCTGTCTCTCTCACTTTAGCTGAATCGAGTGTGGCTACGCCCGGTCCTTGCGAAGGTTAAAACATCACCAACTTGACAAACTATCGTTGTGGTTTTTGATGCGTAGGTAAGAACGGTTCTTGGTAAGCCCGTAGCAGCCACGTAAAACTTGCAACAACAAAGTAGAGGACGTCTAACTTGTTTTTGCAGGACATGTTGTGATGTGATATGGTCAAGACGTGATGCTATATTTTATTGTATGAGATGATCATGTTTTGTAACTGAAGTTATCGGCAACTGGCAGGAGCCATATGGTTGTCGCTTTATTGTATGAAATGCAAACGCCCTGTAATTGCTTTACTTTATCACTAAGCGGTAGCGATAGTCGTAGAAGCAATAGATGGCGTAACCACAATGATGCTACGATGGAGATCAAGGTGTTGCGCCGGTGACGATGGTGATCACGACGGTGCTTCGGAGATGGAGATCGCAAGCACAAGATGATGATGGCCATATCATATCACTTATATTTATTGCATGTGATGTTATCCTTTATGCATCTTATCTTGCTTTGATTGACGGTAGCATTTTAAGATGATCTCTCACTAAAATTATCAAGAAGTGTTCTCCCTGAGTATGCACCGTTGCCAAAGTTCATCGTGCCCAGACACCACGTGATGATAGGGTGTGATAAGCTCTACGTCCATCTACAATGGGTGCAAGACAGTTTTGCACACGCGGAATACTCAGGTTAAACTTGACGAGCCTAGCATATGCAGATATGGCCTCGGAACACGGAGACCGAAAGGTCGAGCGTGAATCATCTAGTAGATATGATCAACATAGTGATGTTCACCATTGAAAACTACTCCATCTCACGTGATGATCGGTTATGGTTTAGTTGATTTGGATCACGTGATCACTTAGAAGATTAGAGGGATGTCTTTCTAAGTGGGAGTTCTTAAGTAATATGATTAATTGAACTTAAATTTATCATGAACTTAGTCCTGATAGTATTTTGTAAATTATGTTGTAGATCAATAGCTTGCGTTGTTGCTTTCATATGTTTATTTTGATATGTTCCTAGAGAAAATTGTGTTGAAAGATGTTAGTAGCAATGATGCGGATTGGATCCATGATCTGAGGTTTATCCTCATTGCTGCACAGAAGAATTATGTCCTTAATGCACCGCTAGGTGACAGACCTATTGCAGGAGCAGATGCAGACGTTATGAACGTTTGGCTAGCTCAATATGATGACTACTTGATAGTTTTGTGCACCATGCTTTATGGCTTAGAATCGGGACTTCAAAAATGTTTTAAACGTCATGGACCATATGAGATGTTCCAGGAGTTGAAGTTAATATTTCAAGCAAATACCCGAGTTGAGAGATATGAAGTCTCCAACAAGTCCTATAGCTAAAAGATGGAGGAGAATCGCTCAACTAGTGAGCATGTGCTCAGATAGTCTGGATACTACAATCGCTTGAATCAAGTGGGAGTTAATCTTCCAGATAAGATAGTGATTGACAGAATTCTCTAGTCACCACCACCAAGTTAGTAGAACTTCGTGATGAACTATATGCAAGGGATGACGAAAACGATTCCCGAGCTCTTTGTGATGCTGAAATCGACGAAGGTAGAAATAAAGAAAGAGCATCAAGTGTTGATGATTGACAAGACCACTAGTTTCAAGAAAAGGGCAAAGGGAAAGAAAGGGAACTTCAAGCATAATGGCAAGCAAGTTGTCACTCCCGTGAAGAAGACCAAAGCTGGACCAAAGCCTGAAACTGAGTGCTTACACTGCAAAGGAAATGGTCACTGGAAACAGAAATACCCTGAATATTTGGTGGATAAGAAGGATGGCAAAGTGAACAAGGGTATATTTGATATACAGGTTATTGATGTGTACCTTACTAGTGTTTATAGTAGCCCCTGAGTATTTGATACTTGTTCGGTTGCTAAGATTAGTAACTCGAAACAGGAGTTACAGAATAAACAGAGACTAGTTGAAGGGAAGTGACGATGAGTGTTGGAAGTAGTTCCAAGATTGATATGATCATCATCGCACACTCCCTATACTTTCGGGATAGTGTTAAACCTAAATAAATGTTATTTGACGTTTGCGTTGAGCATGAATATGATTTGATCATGTTTATTGCAATACGGTTATTTATTTAAAGTCAGAGAATAATTGTTGTTCTGTTTACATGAATAAAACCTTCAATGGTCATACACCCAATGAAAATAGTTTGTCGGATCTCGATCGTAGTGATACACATATTCATAGTATTGATGCCAAAAGATGCAAAGTTAATAATGATAGTGCAACTTATTTGTGGCACCGCCGTTTAGGTCATATCGGTGTAAAGCGCATGAAGAAACTCCATAAAAGATGGATTTTCAAAATCACTTGGTTATGAATCATTTGATGTTTGCGAACCGTGCCTTTTGGGCAAGATGACTAAAACTCCATTCTCCGGAACAATGGAACAAGCTACTGACTTATTGGAAATAATACATACCGATGTATGCGATCCAATGAGTGTTGATGCTCGTGGCAAGTATCGTTATTTTCTGACCTTCACAAAATGATTTGAGCAGATATGGGTATATCTACTTGGTGAAACATAAGTCTGAAATAGTTGAAAAGTTCAAAGAATTTCAGAGTGAAGTGGAAAAATCATCGTAACAAGAAAATAAAGTTTCTACGATCTGATCGCAGAGACGAATATTTGAGTTACGAGTTTGGTCTTCAGTTAAAACAATGTGGAATAGTTTCACAGCTCACGCCACCTGGAACACCACAATGTTATGGTGTGTCCGAACGTCGTAACTGCACTTTATTGGATATGGTGCGATCTATGATGTCTCTTATTGATTTACCATTATCGTTTTGGGGTTGTCCATTAGAGACAGCTGCATTCACGTTAAAAGGGCACCATCTAAATCCGTTGAGACGACATCGTATGAACTATGGTTTAACAGTAAACCTAAGCTGTCGTTTCTTAAAGTTTGGAGTTGCGATGCTTATATGAAAAAGGTTTTCAACCTGATAAGCTCAAACCCAAATCGGAGAAGTGCGTCTTCATAGAATACCCAAAGGAAACTGTTGGGTACTCCTTCTATCACAAATCCAAAGGCAAAACATTCGTTGCTAAGAATGGATCCTTTCTAGAGAAGGAGTTTCTCTCGAAAGAAGTGAGTGGGAGGAAAGTAGAACTTGATGAGGTAATTGTACCTTCTCCCTTATTGGAAAATAGTTCATCACATAAATCTGTTCCTGTGACTACTACACCAATTAGTGAGGAAGTTAATGATGATGATCATGAAACTTTAGATCAAGTTGCTGCCAAACCCTGTAGGTCTTCCAGAGTAAGATCCGCACCAGAGTGGTACGGTAATCTTGTTCTTGAAGTCATGTTACTAGACCATGATGAACCTACGAACTATGAGGAAGCGATGATGAGCCTAGATTCCACGAAATGGCTTGAGGCCATAAAATCTGAGATATGATCCATGTATGAGAACAAAGTATGGACTTTGATTGACTTGCTCGATGATCAGCAAGCCATGTTAAAGACGGACACTGATAGTAGTGTTACTATCTACTAAGCTCGACTTGTTGCGAAAGGTTTTCAACAAGTTCAAGGTTTTGAATACGATGAGATTTTCTCACTCGTATCGAAGCTTAAGTCTGTCTGAATCATGTTAGCAATTGCCACATTTTATGAAATCTGGCAAATGGATGTCAAAACTGCATTCCTTAATGGATTTATTAAAGAAGAGTTGTATATGATGCAACCAGAAAGTTTTTGTCAATCCTAAAAGATGCTAACAAAGTGTGCAAGCTCCAGCGATCCATCTATGGACTGGTGCAAGCATCTCGGAGTTGGAATATACGCTTTGATGAGTTGATCAAAGCATATGGTTTTATACAGACTTTTGAAGAATCCTGTATTTACAATAAAGTGAGTGGGAGCACTACAGCATTTCTGATAAGTATATGTGAATGACATATTGTTGATCGGAAATAATGTATAATTATTCTGCAAAGCATAAAGGAGTGTTTAAAAGGAGTTTTTCAAAGAAAGACCTCAGTGAAGCTGCTTACATATTAAGCATCAAGATCTATTGAGATAGATCAAGACGCTTGATAAGTTTTTCAATAAGTACATACCTTGTCAAGATTTTGAAATAATTCAAAATGGAACAGTCAAAGAAAGAGTTCTTGCCTGTGTTGCAAAGGTGTGAAATTGAGTACGACTCAAGACCCGACCACGGCAGAAAATAGAAAGAAAATGAAAGTCATTCCCTATGCATCAGTCATAGGTTCTATAAAAGTATGCCATGCTATGGACCAGACCTATTGTATACTCTGCCCTGGTTTGGTAAGGGAGTACAATAGTGATCTAGGAGTAGATCACTGGACATTGGTCAAAATTATCCTTAGTAGAATAAGGATATGTTTCTCGATTATGGAGGTGATAATAGAGTTCGTCGTAAAGAGTTACATCGATGCAAACTTTTACACTAATCCAGATGACTCTAAGTCTCAATCTGGATACATATTAAAAGTGGGAGCAATTAGCTAGAGTAGCTCCGTGCAAAGCATTGTAGACATAGAATATTTGCAAAATACATACGGCTCTGAATATGACAGACCCGTTGACTAAAGTTCTCTCACAAGCAAAACATGATAATACCTTAGTACTCTTTGGATGATTATCACATAGCAATGTGAACTAGATTATTGACTCTAGTAAACCCTTTGGGTGTTGATCACATGACGATGTGAACTACGGGTATTAATCACATACAGATGTGAATATTGGTGCTAAATCACATGGCGATGTGAACTAGATTATTGACTCTAGTGCAAGTGGGAGACTAAAGGAAATATGCCCTAGAGGCAATAATAAAATTATTATTTATTTCCTTATATCATGATAAATGTTTATTATTCATGCTAGAATTGTATTAACCAGAAACATAATACATGTGTGAATACATAGACAAACATAGTGTCACTAGTATGCCTCTACTTGACTAGCTCGTTTATCAAAGATGGTTATCTTTCCTAACCATGGACAAAAGAGTTGTCATTTGATTAACGTGATCACATCATTAGGAGAATGATGTGATTGACTTGACCCATTCCGTTAGCTTAGCACTTGATCGTTTAGTATGTTGCTATTGCTTTCTTCATGACTTATACATGTTCCTGTAACTATGAGATTATGCAACTCCCGTTTACCGGAGGAATACTTTGGGTGCTACCAAACGTCACAACGTAACTGGGTGATTATAAAGGAGTACTACAGGTGTCTCCAAAGGTACATGTTGGGTTGGCGTATTTTGAGATTAGGTTTTGTCACTCCAATTGTCGGAGAGGTATCTCTGGGCCCTCTCGGTAATGCACATCACTATAAGCCTTGCAAGCAATGTAGCTAATGAGTTAGTTACGGAATGATGCATTACGTAATGAGTAAAGAGACTTGCCGGTAACGAGATTGAACTAGGTATTGGATACCGACGATCGAATCTCGGGCAAGTAACATACCGATGACAAAGGGAACAAAGTATGTTGTTATGCGGTTTGACCGATAAAGATCTTCGTAGAATCTGTAAGGGCCAATATGGGCATCCAGGTTCCGCTATTGGTTATTGACCAAGAATAGTTCTAGGTCATGTCTACATAGTTCTCGAACCCGTAGGGTCCGCACGCTTAAGGTTTCGATGACAGTTATATTATGAGTTTATGAGTTTTGATGTACCGAAGGAGTTCGGAGTCCCGGATGAGATCGGGGACATGATGAGGAGTCTCGAAATGGTCGAGACGTAAAGATCGATATATTGGACGACTATATTCGGAGTTCGGAAAGGATCCGAGTGATTCGGGTATTTTTCGGAGTACCGGAGAGTTACGGGAATTCGCCGGGAGTATATGGGCCTTATTGGGCCATACGGGAATAGTGGAGAGAGGCCAAAAGGAAGGAGGCCTGCGCCCCCTCTCTGGTCCGAATTGGACAAGGGGCGCAAGCCCCCTTTCCTTCTTCCTCTACCCCTCTTTCCCCCTCTCCTACTCCAACAAGGGAGGTGGAATCCTACTAGGACTAGGGAGTCCTAGTAGGACTCCACACTTGGCGCGCCCCCTCCTAGGGCCGGCCACCTCCCCCCTTGCTCCTTTATATATGGGGGCAGGGGGGCACCCCAGGACACACAAGTTGATCTACGGATCGTTCCTTGGCCGTGTGCGGTGCCCCCCTCCACCATATTCCACCTTGGTCATATCGTCGCGGAGTTGAGGCGAAGCCTTGCGCCGGTAGAACATCATCATCGTCACCACGCCGTCGTGCTGACGGAACTCATCCTCGAAGCTTTGCTGGATCGGAGCCCGGGGATCGTCATCGAGCTGAACGTGTGCTGAACTCGGAGGTGCCGTACGTTCGGTGCTTGGATCCGTCGGATCGTGAAGACGTACGACTACATCAACCGCGTTGTGCTAACGCTTCCGCTTACGGTCTACGAGGGTACGTGGACGAACACTCTCCCCTCTCGTTGCTATGCCATCATTATGATCTTGCGTGTGCGTAGGAAATTTTTTGAAATTACTACGTTCTCCAACAAGACAGGGCAGCGGTGGTCGCCGGCGACGAGGTCGTCGGAGTGGCGCGGGGGGTGGGTAGCTCGGGGGCTCTGGCTCTCCCGATCCAGATGGGGTCGAAGCAGGGGGCTCTGATTGCTTTTTCTTTTTAGATCCAGGGGCCTGTATGTCAAAACTTTGCCAAGTCAGCTTCTTACAATCTGACTCCACTTGTCAGAAATGCCCTCAACCGCACCAAATTACATGTTCAGTGCAATCTGCAACACTTTTACTGAATCCGCGGTGGCTTTTGCAAATGATTAGCGACCAGGTTGTTTTCTGCAAGATAAGCCTCAAATGTGGTGGTTTCTTACAATTCACTCAAAGGTAGGGACTAGGGAAGGAGGGAGAAAAGTGCATTTGCAGGCACATGTACGGACCGGGTCATGGACGTACGGGGCAGGTCCAATTAAGACATTAATCACATTTGCACACACATGCTGGCTTGCATAAACTTTTCTACATAGAAAACCGGCGGCCACCATCTATTCAAAACACGGACAGAAAAGTTCTGTGCACGCGGATCACGGAGGTATCAGTAGCTAGTAACTGTCCTTGTTGATAACTCATTGCTTTATCAATTGGGTAACTGATCACAAGAGTAGCTCTAAAGAACCCAGAAAATGATATAATGAAAAAAATGTTGTTTTATGAAAGGTGAATTTGTTTATGGTTATGCGTTGCTTTCGTCATTTCATCCTTTATATGTTAGTGAGGATAGTGGCTTGCACGAGTGCACACAAATTAAATTCTCACGGGTGTTGACGTATAATACGTTGCCTAGTCTCTTCCATCAGATCGGTCTTTTGGTTGCATTGGTTAGAGCATGCACTTCTACATGGTATCGGATCCAAGAGGTCTTGAGTTCAAGACCCGGCTGGCGCAATTAAATTGCAGCCCATTTTCGCTCTATGTTTAGGCCTGGGCGCCTTTATTGATCGAAGGCAGCTGACAAGGCAAGCAGCATGAACAGATCTTTTTGACTCGGAGTAAAGTACTGTGCACATTATTTCGTGAAAAATGTTATACACACCAGTATGTTGCTGTATTTTTTAAAAATAATTTAGATTGCTTACCACATATATCACGTGGTTATGCAGCTCCATTCAATTTCAGACAACCAGAAAATAAAATACATACCAGCATGCACCAGCCCGACCGAGTACTGTACACATTAACCCCACCGCCCACTGGTCTCTCGCATGCATGCACGGTTTTGTACTCCCTCCGCTTTCTAAATATAAGTCTTTTTTAGGAACGGAGGGAGTACGTACCTGCTCAGGGCTGTTTTCCTCATGTACAAGTGCGTAGCATGACCATAAGTCTCTGGTCGATCACGGCCTGATGTCCCTCTTACTCTACACTACATTTGTGAAGAAAAAAGACCAAAGCTTATGGAAAGAAGAAAGGAGAAAAATATGTGCAGACATTCAAAGCACGATATGAAGCAGCGTCGAATTAGCTTGCTTGCATACGCAAAACAAAAACTATAATTAATGTACGATATATACATTTCCTCGTCTGGAGATAACATAAAAGTAGTCGCTCCTATTTCAACGCTTGATTCAATTCCGGCGTTCTGCTGGCTTTTTCTACAAACAGTTATTAGGACCCGGAGATAGTTAGTGTCCATTTCTTTTTCTTGTATACTGGGAAGAGATAGCGTGAATTCACACATGCTTGTGTAGTTGTGTAACCTTTTTCCACCCTAAAGTTCGGCATTGATTTATCTTTTCCACAGAAGCCAACAGTACTAAGTACGTACACGATGTACGCCCATTGGTGTTAGTTTTGAATCATCATACACACTATTCATGGCAGATGGCACCAGGATTCATCTGCATTCGACTTCACAAAATCAGAAAAAAAAAACACAATACACACCAGCATGTGTCTCCACGACCAAGTGTCCACTGATCTCTCACATGCATGCACCGCTTTGTTTGTACGTACGTCACTCACCTCTGCTATGCTCTCGATGATAGTAGTCTAGAATAGGATGTTCCTTTTGTATAAGAGCATCTCCAGCCGTTCGGGGCGGCGAAAAAAAGCCGTCTGGGGGCGAACCGGCACAAGTTTGACGCGTGGAGGCTACTTCATTCCCAGTCGTCGCCCACCAGGTCACCGCCAATATCGCGCAAGCTCGGCGAAATTATGTACAAACTTGTGCAAACTCGGCGATCTGGTACGAACCCGGCGGAATTTCATTGAAATTTGTAAAAAAATGTAAAACATGCAAAGTACGACAAACTATGCCACACTAGCCACTGCGCCGCGTCCACTGCCCACCATCTATATGCCGAGAAGCCTGTAGAAACAGGTGTAGTCGTCGTCGTCGTGCGTCCCGCGCGCCGGAGCCGCCGCCGTCCCTACTGCACCCCTGCCTAGGGCCGCTGACGCACGGTGGGGCAGTGGACGGCCCGACCTCGTCCTCCTCGTCGCTGTCGAGGACCATGTCGCCGCCCTCCTCGCGCCCGCGGCGCCAGGCCTGGAGCTCCTGTATGCCTGGCGCTGGCGGTGCACCTGCTCGCGGACGTAGTCCTCTTTCGCCCATTTTAGGGCAGCCTCGTCGTCGGGGGCCACCATGTCAACGTGCTCTGGCTTCACGAAGAGCAGGCCCGGCTCGGGCTTCGGTCGGACCAGGCGAAGGGAGCGCGGGGAGGGGTGGGCACCCTCGTTGATGATGAGGGCGCCGCTACGGGTGCGGCGTCGCTGTGGTGTCTCCTCCGGCTCTGGCTTGACGGGACGGAGAGCCGGCGAGCCGGAGGAGAGCGAGCCGGAGCCCGACGAAGGGGACATCGGCTCCATTCGCCGCGGCGTCCGGGAACTGCCGCGGCGGCGAGAGAAGGACGGCCGCGCCGGGTACTCGAGGCGCGACGCGTTGCCGGTCTCGATGTGGTCGAGGACGGCCTCGAGGGTGCGGCCTGGGACGCCCGACCACTCGTGTCGTCCTTCGGCATTGATGCGTCCGCAGGGCATGACGCCGTTGACGTAGGCGATCTTCTCTTGGCGGCGGCGCTCGAAGTACATCATCCACAGTGTTTCGCTATCGGCGGCGTACCTCGGCTCGTTCCGCTGCTCCTCCGTCAGGGACGAGCGAATGCGGGCGATCTCGGCCCGCCGTGACGCCCCTTCGGGCACCGGTGGCACCGGGACGCCGCCGGTGCTCAGCGTCCATGCCCCCGGCACACGCATGTTTGGGGGCGCCGGATACTCGGCCTCGTAGAGGAGGCGCGCCTCCGGCTCTTGGAGATGGCGTCGGCCGAAGCCGTTCGCCGCCACACCATCGCCTGGAAACCTCTCGGCCATTTTGCTCGTCGGCGGGAGGGGGGAGAGGGCTGCTTTGCGAGGCGGATGCAGGGGGTTGTGGCGTTCACCGGCGGGGAGGTTCGTCTTCTATAGCCGTAGCGGGGCAGCGAGAGGCTTCATGCCGGGCGACGCGTGGTGGGAGCGGGCGGGACGCGCGTCGGTGGCGCCTTCACTGCGTCGCCCGTGAGGCATCAATGGAGGCTGACCGGCGCGGCAGCCTTGGCCAGCCTTGGCTTTGATTCACGCAGGAACCGAGGCGATGAGGGCGACGAAGCGGCGTCTCGCTGACTCGGCGGGCCCTTCCTCGTTCGCGCCAAAATTGCGTTCCTCGGCGCCTCCAGGTGCTTCCCAACGCACCGGGTTCGGCCTGGGTCCGCCAGCGCTAATTTCGACTCAAACCGGCGAAAAACAGGCTTCTCGGGACGCGACTGGGCTATTTTTTGGGCGCCGGCACAAAGAAATCGCCTGGGGGTTCGTGTTGGGAGCTCGGCTGGAGATGCTCTCGATGACCAAAAGTCTCCGGTGGATCGAGTCCTCCGGGTCATTCACGGCATATTGCATCGCTCTAGTCTCCACCATATAGTAGTACGAATAAGAAAAAAATGAAGGACTGATAGTTAGGGGAATAAAGAGAAAAATGCATCCAGACACACAAACATTCGCACGTACTGGGCTGGTCATGCACATACGAAGCAGCATCGACTTAGCTGGAACTTGGCTTCCTTGCATGGGCCAAAACAAAAATTATAATTTGTGTACTCTACATTTCCTCGTGTGGAGATAAAAGTAGTCGCTCCTGCTCCAAAGCTTGACTCAATTCCGGCGTGCTGCTGATTTTTTCTACACACATTTTGTTCGGGGTTCACACCTGCATGCTTCTGTGGTATAGTAACATTTTTCCACCCTCAAGTTCGGCATGGATTTACCTTTTCCACAGAAGCTAATATTACTAAGTAGGAGTACGTGTTACTTGACGTGCATTCACACATGCTTGTGCAACCTTTTTCCACCCTCAAGCAGTGGCCGGCTCCAGTGAATTGCAACCGGGTATTCATGTATATTCATTTTGCCAAAATCATTGATGTTTTTCAAAAATTGTCACTCTTTTGCCAAAATCAACACTGTTTTGTAAAAATCATGGGTATTCACACGAAGATCCAAGAATACCCCTAGCGCCGCCACTGCCCTCAAGTCACATTCGGCCTTGATTTACCTTTTCCACAAAAGCTACTAGTACTAAGTACGTACATTACATGCTTGTGCAACCTTTTTCCACCCTCAATCACGTCCAAGCAAAATACATGTCCGCCGGGTCTCCTCCTTCTGTGTTGCTACCATGAGTGATATAGGAGAAAACCCTAGCCGGCCGCCATGACTCTTCCTCACCCCCCGCCCACACCTTCCCGCTGCCGCCAAAGGGAGTGGTCAAGCAAAGCCCGTGCGGCAGCTGCGGGCCGGTTTTCTCTCTTCCTCTCGTTTTGGATGGGACCGTGCAGGGTGTTAGATACGGTAGAGCTTGCGTGGTGGTGTAGTGTGTGCATGCTGGCGTCGTGAGTTTGGGGTGGATCGGGAGGGAGGCGTGGTGCCGATGGTGGTCGATTTGGAGACAATGACTCGGTCTGGGGTGTTCTTCCACTTGGACCAGGGACTCAGCAGGGGTGGTGCCTTTGTCTTGCCATCGCAGTGACTAGAGGATTGGAGGCGGTTCCAACTCTGAGAAGACGATGGAAGGTGGTAGGATGGGTATCGTGTGTTGGCGGAGCCGCGTCCCTGGCATGTTTGGGCCAAATCTTAACAACCTGTTAGATGAGGCAATGGGGCTTCCTAGTGAGGTGCGGCTTTGGTGGCGGAGGTTGCTGGTCCTCCTCCCTTCAGCATGTCGTCTACATCCTGGTGCACGCGAGTAGGCCTCTTGCATCCCTACGTGCGACATGTTGCTGGTCTGTCCACCCAGCTCTGCGCTTGGTGGTGCGGGCCGGCTAGCGGCGGCTACTCTCGGTAAGCTCACAAATTAGGATGCAGTTGGGGTGTATACATGGATCTAGGTGAAAACTCATTTGTGGTGGGCGGTGGAGTCCTTGACATAATTATCTCCTTTGGAATGCATTTGTGGAGTCCATGAGGGCGACTACCGCGGGGTGGTTGAGGGGAAGCTTGGGCTCATGGGGCTGCGGGAGGGGAAGTAGCTTGGGGCACGTGTTCGGCTAGTGGTGGCAGAGGAAGTGATGTGCATATGTTGTGCCATGCTAATTTTGGTCACCGTGCTTCATTGATTGACTTTTCTCAGAGGTTCGTGTCTGCGATGAAGTCTCGGCAAACGAGGTCCTTTGATGGCATTCGCAGTTCTAGTTGCTTTGCTTAGTGCTCACGGTCACACATTCGGTGATGGCCGTCAGTTGTGAGGCCTGAATGAGGTGCATCCATTATCTCGGTAGAACATCCCCCTTTGATTGCGTCAGCGGATTTCTTTGTCACCAGAAGGCCTCAGTGGTGGAATGCCCTTTGACTAGGGTTGTGACTCTCTTAGATCTTCATGGTGAAGGGTGATCGCTGAGCAAGCGGGTGGCCTCTACCCCTTTGTTATCCTGACTTTGGGTGTCATTTCAAGTGGCCCGGTGGCACTTGCCACTGTGTGAAGCGTGCTAAGTTTGTGGTTTCCGATTCTCTTCTTTGTTCCCATGTATTTTCTTGTGGGTTTGTCATGTGCTATGTCTAGTAGTTATTGTGTTGTATCTTGTTCTTGCTTTTAAAATGAAAAATGATTCGATCCGGCTTTCGCACACCATAACAGGTTAAAAAACCGCCTATTCATGTAGGCATTTACACTCCTAGTCGAGCGTTTTTACCATGACAATATCGTACATTCCATTGTGGCTGTTAGATTTACTGCTCATCTCCTACCAACGAGTTATAGATGAAGGTGACTTGATCGGTGGGCTCATGATAGAGTTGCACAGTTGTTGTTTCTCGCATATCTAGCCAGTGGCGGAGACAGGCATAGGGAAGTTGGGGCTATAGCTCTATGCATAATGACAGTATCCTTTGCAACTTTTTCTTATACAACATACAAAAACACTTGAGAGCATCACTCAAACTAGCTTAGCCCTACGTGTAATTCGATACTAGGGTCGCCATTGTATCTAGCTCAGTTTTCCACACAAATTTTTAGCGATTTGACCAACCATGATTCATGACCTCTCCTCCCCAAAAGCCTAGCTCACTTTTTCACTGTTGCCACCCTTCTTCTCCTTCAAATCCGTCCACATTTTCAAAAATTGATGAACTTTTTAAAAATTTGATGAACTTTTCCTAATACAATGAATTTTTTCAAATTTGATAAACTTTTTTTCCAAATCCGATGAACTTTTTTCAAGATTGATGAATTGCTCCTTCAAATTTGTGAACTTTTTTAAAAATTGATGAACTATTTTTTCAAACTCGATGAACTTTTTTCGAAACCGATCAACTTTTTTATAAAACTTGATAAATTGTTTTTAAATTCGATGAACTTTTTTTAAATCGATGAACTTTTTTCAAATTTGATGAACTTTTTTCATTCGATGAACTTTTTCCAAATTCTATGAACTTTTTTCAAGATTAACGATTTTTTCTTGTCAAATTTGTGAACTTTTCCAAAATCGATGAACTATTTTTCAAACTCGATGAACTTTTTCCAAAATCATCGAACATTTTCAAAACCAGTGAATTTTTTTCAAAACCGATGAACTTCTTTCGGAAACGATGAACTTTTTCATAATTCTTTCCAAAATCGGTGAACTTTTTTAAGTTTACGAACTTTATATTCAAAAATGATGAACTATTTCTCCAAACTGATAATTTTTTTTGAAGTTTGTGAACTTTTGTCTCAAAATCGATGAACCTTATTAAATACACGGTTTTTTTTAAATAAATAAAAAAAGTGATAATTAAATAGCGGGGCCATACAAGTGTGGAACAACTTTGGTGGTCAGCTATGCTCGAAGAAGGCTTGCCTTTGCGGGCGACGCGAGTTCGATTCCTAAAGATGCCATTTTTTGCGTTTTCTTGTCGATTTTTGTTTGCCGCGTTTTCCCTTCGCGTTATCCCTTCTGTCCGCGATGCCCTAGCCGACAGTTCCTGGGCGCGGGACATCTCCTGTTCTCTAGGGCCGGCGGTGCTGGTCCAGTACGTCCATCTATGGCAGCGGTTGCGTCAGGTTACTCTCTCGGACTCTCCGGACTCGCTCACTTGGCGATGGACTGCCAACGGCGCCTACACCGCGAGCTCATGCTACAACGCTATGTTCCTTGGCTCCATCGAGGCCTCCCACTGGCGGCTTACCTGGCGCCCATGGGCGCCACTCCGTGTGAAGATCTTCTTCTGGCTCGCGCTCAGGGATCGATGCTGGACGACGGAGCGCCTCGCCAGGCATGGCCTCCATCATGGCTCTACATGCTCCCTGTGTGACCAGGCGCCGGAAACCATGGCCCATCTCCTCTCGGGATACCCGTTCTCTAGGCAGGTATGGCATGACTCTCTTGCTTGGTGTCGACTCCCGGTGAGCATCCCTCCCGCGGACACCCCCTTCATCGACTGGCTTGCTGCCTCGGCCACCACCACCCCTGCCTGCCTGCATCGCGGCTTCACCACTCTGGCCCTGTTCATCGCCGGGGAGTTCTGGAAGCAACGAAACGCTTGCGTCTTCGATGCCGCCCGGCCGTCCATCTCTAGGACCTTGGCGACGATCATGGAGGAAGCTCGCGCCTGGGCCCATGCGAGCGCCCTAGGACTTTGCCACATTTTGCCCGAGGAGTAGTTTTTCTGCTTTGGGGACGCGTACACCCCTTTCTGTTGTATGCTATAACCTTCGGACTCACGCCGCGATGTGTGTTCGTGCTCGACAGAGGTTCCTGTAATTGCTCTTGCTACTTTTTCTACCTATCAATGCAATGATACGCAAGCCTTTTGCGTATTCGCGAAAAAAAGATGCATCATGAAATTGATTTTCATATCATATAGCTTTAGTATTGTACTCCCTCCATTCCAAAATAATTGTCTTTCTAGCCATCTCAAATGGACTACAACATACGGATGTATGTAGACATGTTTTAGAGTGTAGATTCATTCATTTTGCTCCGTATGTAGTCACTTGTTGAAATCTCTAGAAAGACAATTATTTCGGAACGGAGGGAGTAGATTTTAATATTTTTTCCTACAAAGTTAGTCAAACTTTACAAAGTTTGACTTTGACCAAATTTTATATGCGGACTAAAAAAACGCAGGAAGTACATTATTAACCCCGCCAGTCTCTCACATGTCACTATCCATTTGGAAATCAATCACATGCTATCGACATTACACTCGACCAGTAGGATCTGTGCGTCATGTACAAGTGCAATGACCAAAAGTTCAAGAGCATGATCGAGTATTATATACCTTAGTCCCACTGGTTACATATATGCGCCTAAAACCATCAACCACTAGGATCGGCCTCATGTGCACTTTTTTGTTATCAAGTGCGTCAGGTGCCCATATAAAAGCGCAAGGATCAAAAGTCGCCAGTTGATCGGGTCCAAGTCATTCACGGCATCATGTATGCAAAGAAAAATGACCAAAAGGTATGAAAGGAGGGAGAAAAATGCATTTGCAGGCACATGTACTGACTGGTGGGTCATGGACGTATGAGGCAGGTCCAATTAAGACTTATTTATAGACTCTCCCTTTCGAATGAACTGCAGAAACATTCACATTGAAGACTAAGGTGGCAGGAACCACACTTCTACGTATTTATGCCAAAAATCACTAATTTCGAGGCTAATATTTTGCAAAAAATAAAAGAAATCAGTTGATGGCTTCGGCCCGTTTGATGAGACAAATAGAGTCCGGAAAATGTGACGTGGCATCACCGTTCACGAGGACTTCGTTAGACGGCAAATTTGTATATATTTACGGAACAACCCTTGTAGTTTTACAGGGACACTGTCATAAAAAATAGGGTAGCGGCGGCTCGTTTCCGGATCCGCCGGAAGGTCAACAGGAGCCGCGGCCGATTCCCGCAGCTCACAGAGCACTTCGGCTCCCTGGAGTGTGGATACAAGTCCCGCTCCAAGTCGATCCGCACCAGGAGCTGCGTCGTTGAGCTCTGCACCTCCCGCTGGATGGACGAGCTCCGCCACCGTGAGCTTTCCATGAACGCCTTGCTCTCTGTGCTGGAGGACGACGACCACGGCGACGGCCCGCCCTGCTCGATGACTCCGATGACTCCCAAATACAAGCCGCCCTGCCAGTGGCGGAGCTTGGGCTGAATTTAAACCGGCGGCTATCTAGTAACCGTCCTTGTCTAGTAACCGGCGGTCACACAAAGGATAGAAAAGTTTGTGTGCACTCGTGCAGTCAAACCATATGTCTGCCCGACCAGTAGGGTCTTTCTCATGTACAAGTATGTAGCACAAGTCTCTGGTCGATCGAGTGCGGGTCGTTCACGGCCTCATGTCTCTCTGACTCTACACTACATTTTTGAAGAAGTAGTGTCGAATTAGCTGGCGCAGGAAGTCACCGTCTTGTTTGCATGCGCCAAAACAAAAATACAATTAATGTACTTCCTCTGTTCACTTTTATAAGACCCTGTAGACAATTCAGACATCACCCAAAACAGGGCAATGTGGGCTGTCTGAAACGTCTTATAAAAATGAACGGAGGGAGTACTATATATACATACATTTCCTCGTGTGGAGATAAAAGTAGTCGCTCCTGTTTCAAAGCTTGATTCTATTCTGGCGTGCTGCTAGTTTATTCTACACCCACTTTGTTAGGACCCGGAGATAGTTAGTGGCATTCTTTTTCTTATTCTTTTTCTTTTGCAGGGAAGAGATAGTTAGCATTCGCACATGCATGCTTGTGTAACCTTTTCCACCCTCAAATTCGGCATGGATCTACCTTTTCCACACAAGCTACTAGTACGTGCATAATGTATGTCCACTGGTGTTACTTGACGTGGGTGCGCATGAATTGCAGTTTGCCCGCGTGCATGGACAGACAGCTCAGTATTTTTTGAAGTTTTATTACAAGAATGCCCTAGTTTAAAAAACATACACTTTTAAATACTTTGACGTGGCTGGCATCAATTAATACTCTAGTTTTATAAACCATACATAGTATATCTGATACTGTGTTTTTTGTGATATTTAAGAAAGAGGACCAGACCTCTTTTTTCCATAAACGGAGAAACGCTCACTCGACTGCTTCTTCCAGCCGTTATCATCCGCCATTGCTCCTTCTTCTCTGCGGCCAACCTAGAAGAAAACTATGTGCTCTTGTACTTTAAATACTCTGCCACTCCTATGTCCGACCTCCACTTGACTACTGTGCCGTTCATCTCTTTAATACGTTGGGGAGCCTATAGATTAGATTGGTGAGTATATCGATTGACTTCGTGATATGCAGCATATAAAGCTAGCTAGAATTTCGATCATATCCGGCAAGAGGTCAGGCTGCATGCGGATGTGTGCTGCCCACGATGCCGACGTAAAAGCACACATAATCTATGTTCATGAACACCCACCGATATAGCGACTAGATACATGGGACATACGGGACAAACCCACAAAAAAAGATATGTGGGATATGTGTCCCGCGGCGCCCGCATCGAGCCCATGTCTCACATTCTCGAATCAGGACACGTCGTGACGATGTATTGGAGATTAGAACACGCTGCCATGTAGCTCTGACATGATCGCAGCGCCCGCCATTCACAAGCGTAGCTTTAAAGAACAAGAAAAGGAGTCGGTTTAAAAAAAAGCCGGCTACTTTATCTTCTTTGAAACTTAAATTGTTCTTAGTTCTGCTTTGCTTACTTTTATATATTTTTGTGGATAGTGGCTTGCACGAGTGTACACAAATTAAAGGTTGATCGATCGCAGACTCATGGGACACAGTCGTATCTTCGCCAAGCAGCCGGCACCTTTATCGATCAAAGAGGCAGCCGACAATGCATCGACTTATCTTTTGACTACTAGAGCATTGCAAACATTTTTTGTGTGGAAAACATTGTACACACCATGCATGACACCAGATGCATCTGCACTCCACTTCACATAATCAGGAAAAAAAACACAGTAAAACCCAGCATGCATCTGCACGACCGAGTAGTATACACATTATTCCACCGGACTCTCACATGCATACATCGATTTGTACGTCACTCACCTCTGCTAATGCTCTCGATGATCAATAGGAATAGGATGTTCCTCTTGTATTAGCGTGCACGATGACAAAATGTCTCCGGTGGATGGAGTCCTCCGGGTCATTCAGGGCATGATGCATCGCTCTTGTCTCTAATAGTACATCCCATAATTCACTAAGCTCCTTGGATTTTAAGCCCTCTCGTTCAATTGAGGCCATCGATTGCGTCTGGTGGATCGATTTTGACTGGATCGTGCCATCCTGCACTGGTGCCCAGGCTATCAGCATCTCGTTTATGAAGAAAAAGGAATGATAGTTATGGAAAGAAGGAGAAAAATGCATTCATACACACAAACATTCGCACGTACTAGGCTGGTCATGCATGTACTACGATGCAGCATCGAATTAGCTGACGGCTTGATTGTATGCCTCAAAATTCAAAACGAAAATTATAATCAATATACTCGATGTACATTTCGCCGTGTGGTGATAAAAAGTAGTCGCTCCTGTTTCAAAGCTTAGATTCAATTCCAGCCCGCTGCTGGTTTTTTCTGCACACATTTTGTACCGCATTCACACCTGAATGGTTGTGTAATAGTAATATCTTTCCACACTCAAATTCGGCATGGATTTACCTTTTCCACACAAGCTAATAGGAGTAGTACTTGAGTACGACTACGTACTACATGCTTGTGCAACCTTTTTCCACGCTCAAGTCACGTTCGGCTTTGATTTACCTTTTCCACAAAAGCTACTAGTACTAAGTACGTACTCCCTCCATTCCTAAATTTTTGTCTTTATAGAGATTTCAACAAGTGATTACATACGGAGCAAAATAAATGAATCTACACTCTAAAATATGCCTATATACATCCGTATGTGATAGTCCATTTGAAATCTTTAGAAAGACTTAGGAACGGAGGGAGTACATTACATGCTTGTGCACCCTTTTTCCACCCTCAAGTCTCGTTCGGCCTTGATTTACCTTTTTCACGAAAGCTACTAGTACTAGTACGTACTTGATGTACGCCCACGCAAAAGGCATGTCCTATGCGCGCGGGGTGGGGAGGGTCTCCTCCATCTATGTCGCTACCATGAGCAATATGGGAGAAAATCCTAGCCGGCTGCCACGAATCTTCCTCACCCCACCCCCTCCCCATTGCCACCTAAGGGTGTGGTCGAGTAAGGCCCGTGCGGTGGGGGCGGGCCGGTTTTCTCTCTTCCTCTTGGTTCGGATGGGACAGCACGGGATGTTAGATACGGTGCAGCTCGCATGCCGGTGTAGTGTGCATGTCGGTGTCATGATCTCGGGGTGGATCGGGAGGGAGGCGTGGTGCCCATTTTTTGCGTTTTTCTATCGATTTTTGTTTGCTGCGTTTTCCCTTGGCGGGCCGGCCTACAAGGTGCTGCTACGGGCGCCAGCAACCTATTCGGGCGCTTAAGGCACCAAACAGGAGCTCGTGAATGGATCTCTTTAAGCTATGTCCGTGTTGGTGTGTCTTCCTCCCCATAGCCAAGCCCATCGGTCCAATCTCCAAGTGATTGGATTCGGCCGATGGGCCAAAAATCGTCGTAGACACTATTTACTCTAGTAAGAATAAAAAATAGCAGTAGCTGACTGCTTACAAGCGGATGTAAGTAACATACGGTACCTTGCATGATGTATATTCATT